>NW_028261382.1:33892149-34037149 GCF_051295495.1 Thamnophis sirtalis
GAAATCGATTTTATTTTATAATGCTTAAGAGCTGGTTTTCTAGTCAAGCTTTCTCTCGCTTATTCAGTATTCCAATTTACATTGTGTAAAATAGAATAGAATAATAATAATAGAATTATTTATTGGTCAACTGTGATTGGACACACAAGGAATGTTCCGGGTTTTGATCACCTGATCTCTCCCCTGGCGTTTCAGGCCCTTCATTTGATCAAGGCTCTGTCTGTGCTGCTCAATTTCTCCCCGGAGGAAGAAAACATGGTTAAGGAAACCTTGGAGTACAAGGTAAGGGGCTTGAGGATCCTCGGACACGCACCTGGTATGGAATGAGGTTCGTCCTGAGCGCTTAACACACTCCCCAAAATAGCAATAGCCCTTAGATTTATATACCGCTTCACAGTGCTTTTTACAGCCCTCTTTTAAGCGGGTTACAGAGCCAGCCTCTTGCCCCCAACAATCTGGATTCCCCATTTTACCCACTTCAGAAGGATGGAAGGCCGAGTCAACCGTGAGCTGGTCAGGATCGAACTACTGGCATTTGGTAGTGAGTTACTTACATTCTAACCACTGCCCTTCATTCCTTTGTTCCTTCCTTCCTGACCCGTTCTTTAGCTGTTCCCTTTGTCTGGTATTCTGACAGAGGCCTCCCAAGAGCAGGAAGCAAACTCCTTGTCCTGACAAAAACCCCTTTTATTGATTTCCTATGAATTCTGCTCATTCACATCCAGTAAAGTCTTTCAAGGGAGGATTTACGGTCTCCTCTTTTATTTCCTCTGGGAGGGACCATTCACCATCCACCTATGGCCTTATTCCCAAGTCGACCCCTGTTCTTTAGCTCTTCCCTTCCTCTGGCCACTCTGCGCATAAACACACTGGGAACAGGCTCCAGCTGTTCTTCTGCCCCATTGATGTCTGACTCCGAAGGCAGCTGATAACTGTCAGACGGCCCTGGCCCCCTCTCTGCCTCCGACACAGAGCCTTCATCAGAGCCTTCCCCAGACTCCAGGAGCGGCCCATGTTCCTCCCCGACCTCCTCGCTGCCATCTCTGCTGGCAGGCCACAACAATTTCATTCCCACCCCTTAAGCAAGGCAGGGGGGCGGGGGGGAAAGTTTCAGAGAGCCGCTCAACCTCCACCTAATTCCGGCGCCCTCCCTCTTTCAGATGTCCTGGTTCGGCTCCAAGCCCCATCCCAGAGGGACCGTCCGTCCGTCCGTCTCCAACCCGAGGATGATGTGGTCCTGAAGTTGTAACCAAGATGTTCTGCTCCGCTTGTTGGGTTTGGTGGTGGTGGGGGGTGGGGGGTGGTTTGTTGTTGTTGCCGTTTTCTATGAAAAGATGCACCCAACAACGGTGGTTTTGATGGCGGTGGCCACCGCGTGCCACGGACTCGGAGAGTGGAGAGGAGGAAGACGTTTGCAGAGTTGACTTATACAAGGGGGCCACTCTTGCCACTGATTTGTGGACCGAAAGAGTTACCATTCGTGGTGTCTTGGTGCCTTTGGGCTTTTGTAGGCTACCAAACATCTCCAGCGATGTGCAGCAGGGACACAGAAGTCTTCCCAAACTGCCTTGGTGGCATTTAATCCTTAAGGAGATGAAAAGCGTTACCCATCTTCCCACGTAGGTACCAACTCCGCCACCCCCTCAAGTCTATTAACACTACACCACGGAAGTTTACTAACAGGCGCAGTTGTGAGCGCCAACGGTTTGGGTGTGTGTGTGTGTGTGTGTCTGAAGCAGCTCTCAATAACTTTCCACCTGGCCGGCTTTTATCGGTCGTTTTTTGTTTTTAAAAGAAGAAAGAAACAGTTTTAAACAGGGCTTTCGCAGAGGTATGGGTGGCAAAGGGAAGGATTAGCCCCCTCTTTTCCCCTCGTTTGCAGGAAAAGGAAACCACGGACGGACGGAGCATGGCAGCAAAAATCATAAAACCCCTCGACGGTTTTTTTTTCCCTTTGCATTGTGCACAGTAAAAAAAAGTGGGGTTTTATTTGAATGGTTAGACAGGCTAATTGCAGCCCTGCTCCTCCTTCGCCGAATTAAACCTGTAGGGCTGCTTCCCCCCCCCCCACTTCTTTTCTTAAAACAAATTCACATTTGCACCCCAGCTTCGTTTGAACTTGAAAAGAACAGTGTTTTTACCCCCTTCCCCCTAAAAAAAACAAACAACCGAAGCAAACACTTTTAGCGAATAAAACTGCAGTGTTTTTACAAACTATTTAGAGTCGGGCTAAAAAAAAAATACGGTTCCAGCGGTTGGTTAAAACAAAGAAACAAACAAAACTCAACCCCTGCTAATTGCAGTCCCCCCAACCACTATTTCCCTCCCCTCCCCGCGCATTGCTAAGCAACGAGTATCTTTTGAACCAGCTGGGTAGTAGGCTGGGCCGCCTTTCGATTTGACGGGATGAAACGGAATGAAAGGCCACCCAGATTCCCATCAAGAAGGGAATTTCAAGTATTCTGCAGAAAACCCTCTCAAAAGAAGAGCTTCCGCTCAGGCCGTTCTCTTGAACGGTGAAAGCTGGCCGAGCAAATCGGGAGGGTCGTAGCAACGAATGCACTTTTGCTTCCTTGTACATAGAGAAGGTTAAAAACTACCCCGCCCCTCTGGGCGTTATGTCTATAGGAAAAAGCCTTGGTGGCTTGCCACTCACTCTGTGTACATAACGGACTCTTTTAACGATGGATGTGATGGCTTGAGTGAGACCCAATTTGTGGTACAATACAATTTTTTCTCTCTTGGAATTAACCTTGTTCTTGAGCTTCTTTGCTTGTTCCTTTGGTGAGATGCCTTCAGGACTGGAAGCCCTGGCTGGGGGTGGAGGGGAGGGGGCTCCCCTGAACGCGTAGGTTGGTCAGTGCCCCTCAAAGAGTAATAAAGAGGATTAGGGCAGTGGTCTCCAACCTTGGCAGCTTTAAGATCTGTGGACTTCAACTCCCAGAGTTCCTCAGCCAGCTTTGCTGGCTGAGGAACTCTGGGAGTTGAAGTCCACAGGTCTTAAAGTTGCCAAGGTTGGAGACCACTGGATTAGGGGACTGGAAGCTAAACTATATGAAGGAACTGGGTATGTCTAGTTTAATGAGAAGGACCAAGGGAGACATGATAGCAGTCTTCCAATATCTCAGGGGTTGCCCCAAAGAAGAGGGAGTCAAGCTATTCTCCAAGGCACCTGAGGGCAGAACAAGAAGCAATGGGTGGAAACTAATCAAGGAGAGAAGCAACTTAGAACTAAGGAGGAATTTCCTGAGAGTGAGAACAATTAATCAGTGGAACAACTTGCCTCCAGAAGTTGTGAATGCTCCAACACTGGAGGTTTTTGAGAAGATGTTGGATAACCCTTTGTCTGAAGTGGTGTAGGGGGTTGGACTAGAAGACCTCCAAGGTCCCTTCCAACTCCTATAAAAGGAGGGCGAATCGGACATCTTCAACCTGGCCAAACTTGATTGGGGGGGGGGGGGGAGGTGAAGGAAAATGCGGCCTGTTGGAACCCAATTCTGCTCTTCCTCTGCTATCATTTGCAAAATACGTTTATTTTAGCTTCACACAGAGGTCACCTATTGATCTACGCCCACCCCACCCCACTGCATTGGTCGAGTTTTACGGTCACCATTAACAGTGTAATTTGGGACGCAGTGTCTCCGCAGCTAAGACTTGGAGCTTGTCGATCAGAAAGGTCAGCAGTTTGGCGGTTCGAATCCCTAAAGTGAGCGCCCGTGACTTGTCCCAGCGTCTGCCAACCTAGCAGTTTGAAAGCAGGTCAAAAATGCAAGTAGAAAAATAGGAACCACCTTTGGTGGGAAGGGAACAGCGTCCTCCGTGCGCCTTTGGCGTTGAGTCATGCCGGCCACATGACCACGGAGACGTCCTCGGACAGCGCTGGCTCTTCAGCTGTGAAAAGGAGATGAGTACCACCCCCTAGAGTTGGGAACGACTAGCACAGATGTACGAGGGGAACCTTTCCCTTTAACCTGTTTAAGGAACCCACTGCGTCTCTCTTTGTGGAAGACAGAGCAATCAGCCAGTTTAAAGTTAATTCTCCAAGAACTTTTATTTTAATTACAGAGTAGCAGGCACTTTACATGAAACTGACGTCCGCCCGGCGATTCTTAACTATGTACAAAAAAAAAGGCCCTCTCGCATGAGAACGCCTGCCTTCCCTTAAACACCTTAACAGCTTTGCTTGACACCGTAGCTGCCACCCCCTCCCCATGATCTCCCCCACCCACACCACAAATGTGTTTAAATTAAAGTTTCACACCCACGCGCGCATACACACACATTCAGTGGGCCAGAGCAGCAGCAGCAGCAAGCCCGTCTTCGTTCAGGAAACAGGCATCTGGATGCCAACGCAAAATCACACACACACAAACACACAGTTTCCCTCCACTGCCACGCAAAATGGCAGGCTGCCTCCCCTCCCGCTGGCTCTGAGTCCTTCAGTCGGAAAACGAACGCAGCTTCAGCATTCTCCCTGCGCCTTCCTTCCCCCAACTGTGTTGAGTGGGAAGCTGCCGGTCATATAGGTGTCACCGAAACGTGGAGGGCTCTTCCCAGCTCCTGAAAAATGTTCTTGGTGTCCCCGGCTTTTTAAACCGTTTTCCGTGCGGTGAGAACCCGGACGATGGATCCGAGGCCGCCTATCGCTAACGCCTGAGAAGAGAAACGGGAAAATTAGTGGCTGCGGCATGTCAGCCGACTCCCCAAACGAACCTACCTATCATCCACTGAGGCAGGATTTTTTTTTTTTAATATAGCAAAACTCCAAAGTACTTTTAGAGTTGAAGTATAGAAGGATCTTGACGAGCCTTTGAACATTGGGCGCTATCTAATAAAATGAAATTCATGGGTGAATAAAAGTCAGGTTCTACATTTAGGCAAGAAAAACGAAATGCACAGGTACAGCATAGGTGGTACCTTGCTCAATAGTAGTGATTGTGAGAGGGATCTTGGAGTCCTAGTGGACAACCATTTAAATAGGAGCCAGCCGTGTGCAGCAGCTGCTAAAAAAGCCAACACTAGGCTGCATCAACAGAGGGAGAGAATCAAGATCACGTGAAGGGTTAATACAACTTTATAAGGCCTTGGGAAGGCCACACTTGGAATAGTTTATCCAGTTTTGGTCACCACGGTGTAGAAAAGATGGGGAGACTCTAGAAAGAGTGCAGAGAAGAGCAACCAAGAGGATGAGGGGACTGGAGGCTAAAAGATATGAAGAACGATTGCAGGAACTGGGTATGTCTAATTTAATGAAAAGAAGGACCAGGGGAGACATGATAGCAGTCTTCCGATATCTCAGGGGCTGCCCCAAAGAAGAGGGAGTCAAGCTATTCTCCAAAGCACATGAGGGCAGGACAAGAAGCAATGGGTGGAAACTAATCAAGGAGAGAAGCAACTTAGAACTAAGGAGAAATTTCCTGACAGTGAGAATAATTAACCAGTGGAACTCCTTGCCTCCAGAAGTCGTGAATGCTTCAACACTGGAAGTTTTAAAGGTTGAATAACCATTTGTCTGAAGTGGTGTAGGGTTGCCTGCCTAGGCAGAGGGTTGGACTAGAAGACCTCCAAGGTCCCTTCCAACTCTATTCTACTTTCCATGCAGCTGCCTTTTCCTAGGACCCCCATTGTGCCTAACAAGGGTGAGGCAGCAATTACGGCTTTATTTAACGCATTGATACACGTCGTCCCTCTCGCTGTCCGACAAGCTTCTTCAGTTCTGAGGAAGAGCCAAAGAGGCTTCTTGGGTGAGAAGTGAAGGAAGGAAGAACCAGAAAAAGTCCAGTTGCCTCCTGGGGGGGGGGGGGGAGGGGGGGAAGCACCTTTGGGGACCACCACAACCTGATGGAGGGCTGAAAATCTCCATAGACAAGTACCGTATTTTTCGGAGTATAAGACAGACCTTTTCCCCTCAAAAAAAGAGGCTGCAAAACCGGGTGCGTCTTATACACAGAATACATCATTTTTGGCCTCCTGAAAACCTGCTCCCTTTGCAAAAATGCTGCTCCCTTTGCAAAAATGGCCATGCAGAGCCTTTAGGCTTCCAGAGGGGCTGGGGAGGGCAGCAACGAGCAAAAAATGGGCCGTTTTTTGCTCAATTTTGCCTCCCCCACCAGACCCCAGGAGCACTATAAGATTCCGAATGCCCCCCCCTTTTTTTTGACAAAAAACGGGCCCATTTTTGCTAAACAATGGGCCATTTTTTGCTTGTTTTTGGGCCCCTGCCCCAGGAACACACCCTATAAGCCTCCTAAGGGCTATTCATGCCCTTTTTTGGAAAAAAAGCCAAACAAAACGGGCCCATTTTCGTGAAAAATGGGCCTTTTTGGGAGGTTTGCAGAGCGCAAAAACTGGTTTTTGTTTTTTTTAAAAATGACTCTTCAAAGCTTTGGTGCATCTAATACTCTGAAAACACGGTAGCTCACCCCGCTGGCCAGAGGGCATGGCGGGAGAGGCCCCGCCGAGCCACGAATGAGGGATTTAGCTTCCCAGGTGTGGGATACCGGCCGTACCTTTTCATGCCACTGGAGGAGGATGGCGCTGCTGTTCTCCGTCGGCTTTTCAAATCCTTTATAAATGTACTTCATGAGCAGGTCGATGCCGTTGCTGTCTAAGGAGTTGACCGCCTGCTCGATCTCGCTGCTTTTGAAGGAGGTCAGCACCTTCAGCACCACTTCCTGAGCCTGCTCCTGGGAGCAGAAAGGCAAGGGAGGTCAAGGGGGGCCATCGGCGGCAGCCCAACTCTACGCCGGCGACACTGGGAAGGATTCTCCGCCTCCGCTCTCTGGCGACGGTCGCAAGTGTGAAGAACGGCCACAAGCCAATTCCCCACCCCCCCGAAGTTATAATGTCGAACGGCCGCTAAGCGAACCCCTGCACACCCAAAGAATGCCATTCCTTTGCACAGCTCTCTCAAATCCCTTAACTCAGGGTTCCCCAACCTTTTGGACCTCAGGGACCGCTAAATTCCTAATTTTAAATCCCGTGGGCCACTATGATCTGCCTAATGACTGGGTGGGTGTGGCTAGGTGGTCATGTGACTGGGTGGGTGTGGCCAGCTCGATGTCACTCATGTCGAGGGGTGCCTTGCCAACCTACTCGCCACTCCTCGCCTGCCCGCGAGGCCCCAAGAGGAAGCGGTTGCTGGAGCTAAGCAGCCCCCAGGAGAAAAAGTTGGCAAAACAGCTCAGTTCAAATTGGATCTGACCGAGGAGGCAGCTCAGCAGAAGCACCTCACTGAGGACTAGGAGCATAGGCTTTCCAAGCAGAGGGAAGACCTGCGGGAGTGCAAGGCCAGATACCAGCGCCTGGAAGCTCAGTGGGCTGAGATAGTCAGCCAGTTCCAGGCCCTGATGCAGTCCCACTGGAATGAGGCCCTCCGGCTCTTCGCCACCAGCGGCTCTTCCCTCCAGCCTTCGCCCAAAGCCCCCCACCAGGAGACCGAAGCAGACCCCAAGCCTGAATTTCTGCCCCCCTCCGAACCTCACAAAAAGACCCCGAAGGGGGAGATTCTCTGCAGCCACACAAGCGTTCATTGCACATATACATCCCAGGGGCCGTAGTTTGAGGACCCCTGATTTACTGCGATATAAAAAATGCAAATATTTTTTTCTGCTGACCACCAATTGGCCTAACTAAACTCCAAGTGGCCAGGCTCCATGAAAGCCAGGCACCTCCCTTTGCCAACTTCCATGCCCTCCAGAATTCTCACCAACTCCTAGGGGATTTGATTTGAGGTCACGTTGATATAGAACGAAGTTAAAAATAATCTCCTTTTTACCTTTGCAACTGGATTCTTAGTGTTCACAGGGGAGTTTCGTAAAGCGGCGTGGAAGGCCCGAAGCAGGTCTCCCGTGCGATAAATGAAGCTAAGGAATTTGTGGGTGTGTTGTGTTCAGTCATAAAACTCTCCCCCCCCCCCCAACATATCTATAATAACAATCTCTAACAAGGCCAGTGACTGATGGAAGTGTCTCCACCAATGAGGTGGGAAATGTTCTAGGTTACCAGGTCAACTTCATTCCATCGGAAAGATGCTGGAAGAAGACTGAGCTGTCCCCTTAGGCTTCTGGGCACAAGGTTTGAAAACCAGCGCCATTAACATCTACAAGGAAGTTCATTCAAGCAAATTTGTTCCTGGCTCTAAAATAGTTTGGGATTTCAGATCCTGGGCTAACGGCAAAAGTAATTGGAACAGCTTACAACAGAAGCCAAAAAAGCCAACACAGTTCTAGGCTGCATCAACAGAGGGATGGAATTAAGATCACGTGAAGGGTTGATACCACTTTATGAGGCCACACTTGGAATACGGCATTCAGTTTTGGTCGCCACGATGTAGAAAACATGTGGAGACTCTAGAAAGAGGGCAGAGAAGAGCAACCAAAAGGATTAGGGGACTGGAGGCTAAAACATATGAAGAACGGTTGCAGGAACTGGGTATGTCTAGTTTAATGAAAAGAAGGACCAGGGGAGATAGGATAGCAGTCTTCCAATATCTCAGGAGCTGCCACAAAGAAGAGGGAGTCAAGCTATTCTCCGAAGCACCAGAAGGCAGGACAAGAAGCAATGGGTGGAAACTAATCAAGGAGAGAAACAACTTAGAACTGAAGAAAAATTTCCTGACAGTTAGAACAATTAAACAGTGGAACAGCTTGCCTCCAGAAGTTGTGAATGCTCCAACACTGGAAGTTTTTAAGAAGATGTTGGATAGCCATTTGTCTGAAATGTTATAGGGTTTCCTGCCTAAGCAGCGGGTTGGACTAGAAGACCTCCAAGGTCCCTTCCAACTCTGTTGTTCCCCTCTGTCCAGAGAACAAGCAAAGAAAGAACTCTTTTTAGCCCAGCAAAAGATTTGCAAAGACACACACACAAAAACCAGGATATAGTACAGCCCCAAAGCAAAATCTCCGCATATTAGAAGAACCAACTCGTCCTTATGATGTTTTAGAAAACACCGGATCTCAAAAGTGTTTTCGACATCAGTCTCTCGCCTCCTGGGAGAGCAGCGTGGGGAAAATATTTGCTCTGGGCCTGGATAAAAAAACGCAGCTTTGGCTAACGAAATTGACACCCATATGCTGGGTGGCGCCTGGTCATAAACGAATCGAAGAAGCTAAGCCGCAAGCAAAATCAGCCAAGGTTAAAAAACCTTCACCAAGGGTGGGACGCAAAGGCAGCCTAGAAATATTGGTTTGTTTGTTTTTCCTTTCCCCATCGTGCCCGAGGTATTTTAATTCCGCTCTGGGCAAATGTCAATTCAGTGTCCTTTCCCCCCCCCCCCCCCAGTTGCTGAAACAGGTCACAATCAGCAGAAGGGTGGTTCTGCCAGGCTGCCAATCACGCTCTCTTGCTCCACATTCTGTAAATCTGTCGTGGCACGATCGGGAACAGGCCGAGCGACATTCACAACCCCCCACCCCCACCCCGTGTGTTCAGATCCAGCCAGACCGGTCTCTGCCGGTCAAACCCGATGGCGCACATGATAACTGCATGGCATCACGGCTCCTTACGGGTCTCGTGTCATTCCTGGTGCACCGAGGACGCCCCGGGGTGCGGTTTCTCTCCTCCCAAATTCCTCAGCAATCTTGTCCTGTAACATCATTTCACCTCTGCGGGCTTGTCAGCTTTTCGTTCACAGGCTAAGCTGCGTGCGCCTTCATTTCACAGGGGTTGGGGTTTTTTGTTAGGTTTCTCAAAAGCTCTCCGGAAGTTAAAAGAAAAAGAAAAAAAAGACATTGGCAGATCAAAGTCAGAAGCACAGATGCTGCACCTGGCAACCACAGGGAACACATTCCCACACACTGCTGGCATTGTCTCAACACGCCTTTTAACGGCCGCCCCCTCCTTCTGTCGCCTTAAACAACATGCCATCGGAACCGTTAAGATGCTCAGCCCAGGGAGGGAGGGGAGACCTGCGCGCGACTGCGAAATTCACAGCCAGATCAAGGACGGGCCTCAACCTGCAGCCGCGGCGAAAGCAAAAGGGCTTTTTAAAAAAAAAAATTTAGACCCGTCGCAAAGGCAGAGAAAGAGAAGCAAATCCAGACAGACAAGCCAGAAAAAAAAAGGGGGGGGGGTTTCTAACGCAAGACACTGCAGGCTGGGAATGAACTGGTGGGTGTATAAATGCCGAAAGCATCCTCTAAAGCGTCGATGAAGCCCGGATAGAAATAGACACGACAGTTTTCCAGAGCACCCAGAAATGCCAAGAACGGTTAAGAGATCTGAAATGAGACCGCAGGCAACTCGAGCGCTAAAAAAAATAAAAAATAATAAGGCTTAAGGAACAAGACATTTACTGCAGGGGAAAAGCGAAGATTAGCCAAGGAATTGTGAAATTATTCCCCGTGGGGTTCCTCTATTCAACAAGCAGGCAGTCAAAATCACCTCCAGGCCACTCACCCCATTAAAAGGACTTGGCCAAACCCTGAACCAGCAGCAAATCCCACTGGGCATGAATGTCTCGTCATTTGCCTGGTGGAACTGCATAGCTTCAGTCACTAGAGAGGGGAGACTAAGCCAAAAAGTGGGAAAGGGCTTCTTTAAAAAAAAAGTGGTCTGTGAAAGGACCTCCCCCCCACCCAAAATCTACCACGAAAAGAAAGAACAGAGAAGGAGCCGCATCCGCTCTTCAGCTACTCCCGGGCTCAGATCGATGAACACCCCATAACATCCACGGAGACATGTTGGGCTTCCAACTCCTGACAACAAGCACTAATGCCCAAGAAAGAGATATGGATGAAGCTGTTGACGAAGGGGGAGACCAGCCAGGTTGTGGGGAGGGGGCAGAAAGGGAGATGCAGTAAACGGATGGATAAGAGAGAAAGATGAGTGAGATAGGTAGATATGATGGATAATTTTTTTTTCCCTGTAAGCCGCCCGGAGTCCTCCGGGATTGGGCGGCCTATAAATTCAATAAATGGAAATGGATAGAATGGACAGATGGATAGATACCAGTAGGAGAGATAGATACATAGAATAGAGACAGGAGACAGGGGTTCAAAGATGGTGATATAGAAATGGGAACAGATGGTGGGTGGATAGAAGGGAGGGAGGGAGGGAGAGAGAGAGAGAGAGAGAGAGAGAGAGAGAGAGAGAGAGAGATGGATGTATAGATAGGATAGATTTATACATAGATAGAGATAGGGGTATATGGATAGATGGATAGACAGAGATAAGTATTGCAGATAAAGAAGATAGATTACAGAATGGATGTTTATAGATAGAAGACATAGAAACAGAAAGATGCTGATAAGTAAACATAACTAGATATATAGAAAGATGAAAGCTATAGACCAATATAAGAGAGAGCAACAGAGAGATAGATAAAATGAAAAGATAAAGAGATTAGCTTAGATGATGGATAAACAGGGATGGATGGATAGATGATAGATAAATGATTGGTAGGTAGAGAGGTATGTTGGTAGAAAAGTAGATGATAGGTAGATATATAGGTAAACAGGTAAGTAAATAATTATAGGTAGGTACAGAATAACAGTTGGAAGAGAGCTTGGATGGCTGGATGGATGAATAGGTAGTTGGGTAGGTAGATGATAGGTAGACAGATAGATACAAAATAACAGTTGGAAGGGACCTTGGAGTTATAGACAGACGATGAGGTAGATAAAATGGATGGATGGATAGATGGGTAGCTAGAGATGGATGAACATAGATGATGGATAAATAGAGGGATAGAGACACAGATAGTGGTAGAGATATAGACAGACAATGAAGTAGATAGATAAAATGGATAGATGGATGGATAGATGAAAGAAGGGAGAGGGAGGGAGGTAGATATAGATGACAGCTTTAGATTGATAGATGACGCAGAAGGATAGATAATAGGATGGATAGATGATAGACAGGTAGATAGATATGGATGGATAAACAGACAGACTAGATAGAGGATAGGTAAGGAAATAGATAAATAGGATGGATGCACAGATGGTAGAAGGGAGGGAGGGAGATATAGATGACATAGAGAGAGAGTGGGGAGGCAGAAGGAGACCCTTCCCCAACGGATCCTGAAAGGGGGGAAAAATCCTCTTTCCAGGCAGGGGAACGAAGTGAGGAGAGAGAAGGCAGAGGCGCATGGGTCTTGTAGTCCTCCCCCTCCCATCCCCAGCGCCCCGAAAGGATATTGCCGCAGCGCCGCCTCCACCTCCGGGCCGGGCCCTCCGTTGCCGTCGGCCGCGCCGGCCCCGCTCCCGGCTTCGGCGGCGTCGGGCTCCTCCACGAAGCGGTTCTCGTCGAACTGGTCGATGTCCAGGCGGCGGAAGCGCGAGGAGTAGGAGCTGCGCGCCATGGCCGCGCCGGGCGGCCGCCTCAACCTCCGCTCGCTCCCTCGCACGCCGACCCACCACCCTCCGCGGAAGCGGAAACCCCACCCGCACCGGAGAAGGGGAGGAGCTCAGCGGAGGACGAGGGGGGCGCGACCGTGAAGGAGGAACTTCGCCCTGGGGCGTGGCCTGCTGGGGAAGCGTTCTGGAGGCGCTTCGAAGGTCACGTGACCTTTCACAACTCCCCCCCCCCTCTGGGATTCAGTTTCGCTTCTGTTCATTCATTCATTCATTCATGTTGCTTCTCTCGCTCTCTTCTTTCTCTCTCCCATCTTTCTCTCTCCCATCGTCTTTATCTATACCTATCTATCTAACAATCTATCCTATATCTATCTATCTATCTATCTATCTATCTATCTATCTATCTATCTATCTATCTATCTATCTATCATCCATCTATCATCTATCTCTATCATCTCTCTCTATCATCTATCCTCTATCTATTTATGTCTATCCTCTCTCTCTCTCATCTCTCTCATCTATATCTATCATCTATATCTATCATCTATATCTATCTATCTATCCTATATCTATCTATCTATATCTATCTATCTATCTATCATCTCTTTATCATCTATCCTCTTATTTATGTCTATCCTCTATCTATCTATCTATCTATCTATCTATCTATCTATCTATATCTATCTATCATCTATCTATCTATATCTATCTATCCTATATCTATCCTATATCTATCTATCTATCTATCTATCTATCTATCATCTCTCTATCATCTATCCTCTATTTATGTCTATCCTATATCTATCTGTCTGTCTGTCTATCTATCTATCATCTATCTATCTATCTATCTATCTATCTATCTATCTATCTATCTATGATCTCTATCATCTATCAGATAAATAATATATCTTTATCAATCTATCTATCTATCTATCTATCTATCTATCTATCATCTATATTTATCACGTATCCATCCATCATCTATATCTATCTATTTCTATCTATCTGTCTATCGATCTATGGATCTATCTAACTATCTACCTCCTCTCTCCCTCCCTCCCTGGTCCCTTCCAACTGTTACTCTGTTTATATCTGTCTCTCTGTCTATCAGAGAGACAATCTATCATCTATCTATCTATCTATCATCTCTAATTTCTAATCTTTATCTTTCAAAGTTGAGTAGATAGATAGATGGACAAACACCCACTGCCCCAATTGGCCCTGGGATCAATTGACCCTGAGATCTACTTTTTGCCTAAGAGCATAGACTACTCTGCTCCCTCCCCCCCTGAACAACACCCCTGCGAGGTAGGCTGGTTAAAAAAAAGGTCCTGCTCAGAGGGGACCCTCAGCTTAGGGGCAGACAGTGAGGTTCCAACGCCTCTTGTTTTCAGCCAATGGGAAGAGGTCTGAGAAAAGCCAAGGCATTGGCCTAAGTGCAGGTTGAAGGGCCAATGGGATGACCCGTCTAAGGGCCAATGAAAGTATGGAGGGCCAGGTTGGTGCCACCAATCAGCAGAGAGCGGTTTGGGGCGAGAAAGGTATAAAAGGAGGCTGCGAGTAAGGGAGCTGTCAGACCAGCAGCCAGAAGAGCAAGAGGGAAGAAGCAGAAGAGGAAGCTAGAAGAAAGAAGGCAGCTAGAAGAGGAAGATGAAGATAGAAGCAGAAGAGGAAGAAAGAAGGCAGAAGATTGAAGGAGATAGAAGCAAAAGAGGAAGCTAGAAGAAAAAAGGCAGAAGAGGAAGAAAGAAGGCAGAAGATAGAAGAGAAAGAAAGAGGAAGATAGAAGAAAAGTTTCTGAGGAAGATGAGATATAAAAGAAAGGAGCTGAAGCAGTGTCACTATAAGAGGTCACTCAACTCTGCCTACCAAGCCTTTTTGAAGGCAAAAAAAAAAGAACTTAAACCAGTTTTCTAGTCCTCAGGTTTCCTGGGAACCCAAGAATTTCCCTTTAGAAGATGCTGAGGGTGCGGCAGTAAAATAAAAACAGCCAAGAATCTGAGGTGACTTTGTAAGTAGAATAAACCAGGCAATTAAGAAAATAAAAAAAACATTGGCTGAAGGGAGATTTTGGTGGGAAACCAAACTAAAAAAAAATGGCATAGTTTTTTTTGTGTGTGTTCCTCGCATTTTAAATATGAAATGCTTTGTTTTGGTTAAAAGCTCATTTTTTCCCCCAAAAAAATCCTCTTGACTATATATACAGGGGGAAATGCTATATTTCATGGTTTTCTGAGGGAGAATCTTGTAGCTAATCTTGGATTTCAAAAGGGGTAAAAATTGCCTCAAGTTTCCTCTATTTCTTCCATAAGATGGGTAACTAATGAGACTGGATTATAAAGGCTCCTGTTTACATCAGCCTATGTAGAAAATGCCAGCAAAAGGATTATAATTATATATTATATTTATATATTACATAAATAGATACATTAAAAAAAAGCAGCTACTGTTCCCTAAAATGGCAGTCAAGATGTCATTTTACCCATGCTGAAGTTTTGCCTCCATTTAGGTCAAGGATGCATTACAAAAATAAAAAAACCTGGCATCTGTCAGGTGTATCTAATGTTTCAAAATGGCCAGTATTTCTGTGATACATTAAAGGCCTCAAGTTGAAAATTCCTGGGTTATAAAAAAAAATCTGTTGTTATGCTGTTATGAAACTATTTTGAATACTTGTTTTCAAAAAGAGACTTCAATTGAGGGGCTGTCCACATTTCCAATTTATATATATTTATATTTATTTATATATATTTTTATATATATATATATATAGATATATAGATAGATAGATAGATAGATAGATAGATAGATAGATAGATAGATAGATATGCTTATTTCCACATTGCTAGATTTGAAATAGGTGGCTCAGTGTCTAAGACGCTGAGCCTGTCAATCAGAAAAGTCGGAAGTTCAGTGGTTCGAACCCCTAGCGCCGTGTAACGGAGGGAGCTCCCGTTACTCGTCCCAGCTTCTGCCAACCAAGCAGTTCAAAAGCACGTCAAAAATTTAAGGAGAAAAATAGGAACCACATTTGGTGGGAAGGGAACAGTGTTTCGTGCGCCTTCAGCATTGAGTCATGCCAGCCACATGACCACTGAGACGTCTTCGGACAGCGCTGGATCTTCGGCTTTCAAACGGAGATGAACACCGCCCCCTAGAGTCGGGAACGATGTGCGAGGGGAACCTTTATCTTTAGATTTGAAATGTAAAATTAAAATTCATACAAACATTTCTAGGTGCTGCTAAAGGAAAGATAAAACAGGCATCACAATTGCCTTTTTACTGATGCCATGGGCTGGACGGTATTAACAATTACAGTTCCACATGGGCAAAGGCATTTTTTTTCCATATGGGACGTTAAAATATATCCCAAAACAATTGCAGAGGGCAAAATATTATCTCTAGCCCTAAAATGAATAGCTGGGATCAGCACTTCAGTTCCAAAAGCCCAAATGTATTTACAAAATATCCCTGAAAAAAACTGATTGTGTTTTGTGTTTCTCACAACTGGCACATGAAGGCACTCATTGACAACAATGTAAGGTTTTATTTTCAAGTTTCACCTGGAGGCAGGGGTTCAAGATTATCACTTTTATTAAAAATACAAGGTATCTGAGAAAAAATCAGAACAGTTATTTTAATGTACAAATTCAAATACCTGTAATGGGTTTCCTGTTTCACTTGGAACCCTAAACATAAAAACAAAGCTGAAAGAAAATATATATATCTATATATAAGGGGCAGTTTCCTAAACCACTTATGATTTAAAATATAAACAAGGCCAGCCCATCATTACAGCCTAAGGATATGCCCTGAAGTTGGACTAACAAAGTCCAAAAATGCATATTAAATTCAACTTTGCTGCTGAAATATCTTAACAACCTTATCCAAAACAAACAAAAGAACACCCCCTCCCCCCCCCCAAAAAAAGCCAACTCCTGAACGGAATAAAGGAGAATCAGGCTAGTTCTGACGTCTTGCTCTGCTTTTATTTGATTTTATTTCAAAGGGAAAGAGTTTTCCCTAAAAACAAAACAAACGGAATCAAAAGCACTAAATAGATATATATATAGATATATATCTCTTGTCATATATACCTGTCATATATACGACAAAGTTTAAGTGCTTGTGGGACATTTCAAAAGCAATCTTAGAAAAGGGAGGCGACGCAAATGGGGAAAAGGCAGGCTTAAGAAAACGCAACGCTATGGACCATGTACAATACATTTAGATAATTTAAAAATAATTAAAAAAACAAAAGCATTTCAGCAGCAAAGTGCTCCATAGGATGTACGTCACAAAGAGAGGAGGGAGGGCTGGAGGAAGTTCTCTCAGAGGAAATACGGCGTGGTGGTTCTCGGCGGGATGACACGTTCGGAATCCGGGACGGCCCGGAACAGCTTCGGTTCCCGCGTGTTGACGTCTTTGAAGACCATGATGGAGGCGATATTTCCACAGCGGTAGCAGTAGTTTGGAGCGGACCAGACCGTTACCAGCTTCTCGTCGAACATAAATTTATACCCTTCATGGACCAGCTGGTGGGCTCGGCAGATCAGTTTTAAGTTGTTGATGTGGACAAACTGGGCAAAAGAGAAGAGGGAGGAAGTAAATTTATAGTACTCTCTCAGACTGGGTTTTATATACGGGAAAGTCCCCGACATACGGCCACAATCAAGCACAAAATTTCTATTGCTATTGTTAGGCGGGTTCTGCCCCGTTTTACCTTTTGTGCCGCAGCTGTTAAGTGAATCACGGCCGTTGTTCAGTAAGCAACCCGTTTGTTAAGTGAATCAGGCTTCCCCGTTGACTTTGCTTGTCAGAAGGTCTAGGCCTCCCAAGAACTTGAAGCCGACTTCTTGTCCCGACAAAAACCCCTTTTATTAATTTGCTGTGAATTCTGCTCATTCACATCCAGCAAAGTCTTTCAAGGGAGGATTTACAGTCACAGACCTTCTCTGGCTTGGAGAGCTGTGAAATATTACATATTCCTGATGTAAAATCTAGACCGGCTGCAAGGCTCATCAACCAGAAAGCAGGCAAAACAATGTTGGGGTGAATTTTGTCCCGGGTTTACCTCATGGATAGATAGATGATAGATAAATAAATAGAGAGAATAGATAGATAATAGAGAGAATAGATAAATGAGAGATGATAGACATAGATAGATAATAGAGATATGAGAGATAACCTAGATATATAATAGAGATAATAGACAGAGATAATAGAGATATGAGAGATAACATAGATGAGAAATATGATAGATGAGAAATATGATTAATAGATAATAGATGAGATAGACATAGATGGATAATATAGATAGGTAGGAGAAAGAAATATGATAGAATAAATAGATGAAATATGAGATAGATAAGAGAGATAATAGATAAATGAGAGACGAGACATACATACATAGATGAGAGAGAAATAGATAGATAAGAGAGAAATATGATGGATAGATGGATATAGATAGATGATAGATAATAGAGAGATGACAAAGAGATATAAATAGAGATAGATATGGATGAGAGATGATATATAGAAATAAATTTTTATGGGGTGAATTTCGTCCCGGGTTTACCTCATTGGTGACTTTAGCACCAAAAAGCCACCCAGCTCCTCGAGGACTAATGGCCCAGGTGTCCACATCCTCTGGGTCGGACCAGACAAGGTCACAGAAAGCCCCTTTGTGGGGAATCTCTTGGTTCCGCTCGATGGTTCGGATCTGGTCCAGTGTTTTGATGTCTGGAGAAAGGCCTCCATGCACGCAGAGGATCTGTTCATCTATCAACTTGAGGAAAATAGGAATGGAGTTTTTAACTGGCCTCGAAAGTCAAAAGCTACCTCGAGGGGAAAGGGGAGAGGAGAGTGCATAAATCACGTTTTAAAGACTTACCGCTGCTACCGTGAGCATGTCGAAGACTTTAGTGCAGTATCTCCAGGCGTTTGCGTTACCGTATTTTGTCTGGCATTCATCTGTTTTGGGAGGAGAGAAAATGAAAGATGCTATGTTCTATTATTTATTTTCATTCATATACTGCTTTCATCACACACACACACGGTAAAGGTTCCCCTTGCACATCTGTTCTAGTTGTTTTCGATGCTAGGGGGCGGTGCTCATCTCCGTTTCAAAGCCGAAGGGCCAGCGCTGTCCGAAGACGTCTCCGGGGTCATGTGGCCGGCATGACTCAACACCCAAAGGCACATGGAACGCTGCAATCTTCCCACCAAAGGTGGCTCCTATTTCTCTACTTGCATTTTTGACCTGCTTTCGAAGTGCTAGGTTGGCAGAAGCTGGGACAAGTCACGGGAGCTCACTCTGTTAGGCGGCGCTAGGGATTCGAACTGCGAAACTGCTGACCTTCTGATCGACAAGCTCAGCGTCTTAGGCACTGAGCCACCATATATATGTATGTGTATATATACTCTCTCTCTCTCTCCCCCTCCCTCCCTCTCTTTCTGTTCAAGGCAGTGAATGTATGTAATATTCCTTCCTCCTCTTATTTTCTCCCTGTGAGGTAGGCTAGGCTGAGAGAAAGGGACTGGCCCAAAATCATCCAGCCAGCATTCATGCCTAAGGTGGGACTATAACACCATTTTCTGGTGATTGGCCCAAAGTCACCCAGCCGCTTTCATACCTAAGTTAGGATTAGAATTCATTGTCTCCTGGTTTCTAGCCTGGTGCTTTAACCACCAAACCTACTGTTCCTCCCTCCCTGAGTATTCCATAAACTACGAGGTTTATGCTTGCTTTTAGCTGCCAGGGAAAAATGTTTCTGTAATCCTTTTTAAAAAGCCACCAGAAAGGCAAATTAAATCATAACTGTTTTTACACTGATGGTAATGGGGAAAAATTGGTTGCAAGAAGCTGGGACAGCTTCAGGGAACTCACCATAAAATCCATAGACTTGGGTGATCTGTCTGCTTTCATGATTCCCACGCAGGAGCGTGATTCGATCCGGCCACTTTGCTTTCAGGGCAAGAAGATAAGTAAATGTCTCTAGACTGTAATAGCCTCGGTCTACAAAATCACCCTGGAAGTCAAAACAAGGCTTTACTATGTTTAATTGGCAACACTGTGCTCAGGCTGCAATTTTAGGGATAGGTAATCAATGTTAACAGTGTTTTCATTACGTGACCCGTCAAAACCGCGGTAGACAAAAGCGCGCTCGACGAAAGCGCGTACCTGACGTCATCAGCAGCGCGACGAAAAAAATTAAAAATAAATTAAATTGAAATTAAAATAAAATTAAAGCAAGCAGATTCACATAAAGGTAAGGGTTAGGTTTAGGTTTAGGGTTAGGTTAAGGGTTAGGTTTAGGGTTACGTTAAGCATTAGGGTTAGGTTTAGCGTTAGGTTAAGGGTTAGGATTAGGGTTAGGGTTAGGTTTGGGGGGGTTAGGGTAAGGTTTTCGCTTTAATTTTAAATTTACCGCTCACAGCGCGATGTTTTCATCGCGCTGTGATGACGTCACGTACGCGCTTTCGTCGAGCGCGCTTTCGTCGAGCGCGCTTTTGTGGTGGAACCTTTTCATTAAACTAAGGAGGGAGAACGTTGTGCTGCAGTTCTCAGTGTTCCCAAAGCTAAAAGCATTTTTGCTTTGCAATTATTTCTTAATCTTCCTAGGATATAGTGCACATATAGTGCACTATATCCTAGTGCACGAGACCGCCTACTGCCACATACCTCCCAGCGGCCAGTAAGATCCCATAGATTGAGCCTCCTTCAGATGCCGTCAGCCAGACAATGTCGGCTGGTGGGCCCCCTTCTCTGTGGCTGCTCCGACTCTTTGGAATCAGCTACCCCCAGAGATCCGGACCTTCCCCACTCTCATGGCCTTCAGGAAAGCTGTAAAAACTTGGCTGTTCCGCCAGGCCTGGGGTTGTTGACCTCACTGTTGAGGTCCAGCCCCGATTAGAATGAATGTATGAGGTGTTGCTATTTTAAACAGTTTTTTTTCCCCGTTATGTGTTCGTTATGTGTCTTTTTCCCCCCCTCTTTTTTGTAAGCCGCCCGGAGTCCTTCGGGATTGGGCGGCATATAAATTTTAGGAATAAATAATAAATAAATAAATAAATGAATATCCAAATACTTGATCAAAAAAACTACGCATTCCTCCAAAAGAGTTAGAAAGTTTAGAGTCTAAGCAACTGTGCTATCTTCATTTTTTAACAGGTCATTACCAGCTGCCACTCCCTTTTTTAAATCATACGCACTCAGCAAAAGAACAGCTGTATTCTCACAACAGAACCCAACACCACAAGGACAATCCTCTCCCCTTGATATATCGCATGCCAAACTCTGTTTTCTCCACTCTTGTTCCTACCATAAATATGTAGTTTGTGTCGGGAACCTGACCTCCATTTCTGAATAATTCACATAGATCATAAAACTGAAAAGCAAAAAGAGACAATGAGCCATTGAAATGATTTTGAACTCTTAATGGAATTGTAAATGTGACTCTTTACAAATACTAAGAATGGTCCTGAAAGCCTGACCGAAATAATGATGGTGCATACAGTTAATGATATTACAACCCCCTCAAGGACTGTTAAAACGTTTTAAAAACAGATCTGATAGCTGTTGTGATCCAACAGAAATGTTACAATTACCTCTTTTTCAGCCTGGCATTGTTTAGGTGCCCAAAGTGGCAACTCTGATACGCAAAAGTGAGATACGGGTTGAGATTTGCGTAAAATCCAAAAACTATTTATGAACATCTTAAGGAGAAACTAGCCCGACTGCTAATTAGACGTATGTTAGAGAGGACAGAAGGATCATTAGAAAAAGGAAATGTAGAATTAGATGGAATAAGATTGAATTCTCCGAAGAATTTCTCTAGGATTAGCTAAAAGCCTCACTTGTCTGAGGTACTCTTCTTGCATCCTGTGTTTGAGCTAAAAACCTTTAGAAAATTACTTAATAGGAACTTGTCTAAAATTACATTTGCAATGCGGCGTAAGGGAAAAGAATATGCCTTCTGCCACTACAGCAGTTCAGAGAGGCCATCCCCCTTCTTCTGCTCAAAGCCAGCTCTTTTTCTTTGCCCAATCCCTGCTTTGGCACCTAGTTGTTGTTCTCGTTTCCCCTAAGCTAAATGTTGCATTCTCTTTGCAGGTGTTGGAGAAAACAGTGTCAGGAAATTATTCCACCTGTCCATGAATGTCACCGCAGACGGTAACAGGGGTAGAAACCGGCTGCACGTTCGATTCTTCCAGGAGGAGGTCACAGACATAGTCGCACAACCGCTGAAAAGACAGAACAAGGTCAGGGCAACTTAGGTTGCTTCACATGGCATCAAATCTCCCCTGACGTCCCAAAATATATTATTTATTTCATTTCTGAAAGGCCGTTAAAACCCAATAAGTAACACCTGTCGCCTCTTTCCTGGGCATCCGTTCCATTTCTGAGGGGTCCTCGGTGCTCTCTGAAATTTGTGCTTTTCTTACAGACGTGACCCCAAACTAGGTAGCAGTATCAGGGCTAGTCTAGCATCAGTGCTTAATCATGCAAACCCCCCTCCCTTCTATCACTGATGAGATTTCATAGTTGGGTCGTGAAACGTCTCCAAGAAAACCACCCAAATCAGAACTTCTGTATATAGGCAGAAAGTCCCACTCCCTTCTAGCACTGATGATGTTACCTAGTTGGGTCATGAAATGTCTGCAACCCCCCCCCCCCCCCAAGCTCAGAGCTTCTGTATATAAACAGAGAGAAAGTCCCACTCCCTTCTAGCGCTGATGATGTTATCTAGTTGGGTCATAAAACATCTACAAAAAAAAACCAAGCAACCCCCTCATTTCAACCCTGAGCTACAAATATTCTCCTTTATTGGCACCACAAAGTTCTCTGCCCCTTAAATTTACTTTACTGTCATTGCCCGTATACACACAGTATACCCATATAGCAAAATTCACATAACACCCACAGACCAGGCCCAACATACACAACGATCCCCAAACACCCCCCCAAACCCACCAAAAAATCCCCCCACCCCTAAACCCCGCTCCAAAGGCAAGCAGCTGTGACACCACCAAAACCAAACCAGGCAGGTTCAGATCAACTTCGAAAGGGGACCACGAGGAAATCCCGGGGAGGGGGGGAGGCTGAACCAGGGAGGAAGGGGGGGATTTTTCAAGGGATTCTGTCAAAGTGGGACTCCATGGAGCCCATTAAGGGGGGGATAGGTAGTATGAAGCCCCCCCACCCACCCTTAGCATAGGGGGACCCCCTTCCTTCTTCCTATTTCCTGGGTGGCGATCAGCCCCCTCCCCTTCCCAGCCCACCCGCCTCACCTTGAGGTCGTTCTCGGGCAGGTACTTGCAGAGCCTCGCTATCTCGACGTACTTGTCCAAGTCCAGCGGCGCCATTTTGGGAGAGCCGCTCCGGGGGGGGGCGGGCGGGAGGGGAGGGAGGCCGAAAGAGGGGGAGGAGGAAGAGAAAGAGAAGGGCAAGAGAGGACCCGACCGGAAGCTGCGAGTCGCACTTCCGGGTGGGGGGCCCACGGGCGGAGAGAGGCGGGGATCCCGGGCCGGGTTCCGTCAGGCGACGCAAGAAACAGCCTCGCGGGGAGTTCAGCTGAGGCAGCCGGTGCGAGCCGCTTTTTTCCCCCCTCCTCCTCCTCCTCCTCTCAACTCCCGGTCTTCTTCCCGCGGCCGCACCGGAAGTGAGAAGGGAAACTTCCGGATTGGTGATTTTTTTTTTTAAATCGGAAAGGTGCTTCTTTCTGGTCCGCCTCAAGGCCGCTTCCGGTTGTCTGCTTCCGGCTTCACTCTCAAACGCACTCTTCCCCCCTCCCCAGCCTCTCGAGAGTCCATTATGGCGTCGAAACGGTCGCCCTGCCCCGAGGGATGCTGGGATTTGGAGTCAACGCTTTGCTGCTGTTGCTGCAGAGGCTGTTTGCAATGCCCAGCGGGCGAACGCTGGCCGGGGGATGAGGGGCATTGGTGTGCAAGCAATTGGGGAGGGTCTCCTGTTTGGCAGGAGAGTTTGAACAAGCCCCAGTTCCAACCCACATTCAGAGAGAGAGAGAGAGAGAGAGAGATGATAGTGTGATATAATTGATAGATTAGATAGATAGATAGATAGATAGATAGATAGATAGATAGATAGATGAGAGATAGAAATAGATAAGAGATATGAGAGAAATCCTAGATAACAGAGAGATAATAGACAGAGATATGAGAGATATGAGAGATAACATAGATGAGAGAGAAATATGATAGATAGATGAGAAATATGATAGATAATAGATGAGATAGACATAGATGGATAATATAGATAGGTAGGAGAAAGAAATAGAATAGATGAGAAATATGATATAGATAATATAGACAGATAACAGAGAGATATAGATAGATAAATAGAATAGATAGATAATAGAGAGAATTGAGAGATGAGAGATAGACATAGATAGATAATAGAGATATGAAAGATAATCTAGATAGATAATAGAGATAATAGAGATATGAGAAATAACATAGATGAGAAATATGATAGATAATAGATGAGATAGACATAGATGGATAATATAGATAGGTAGGAGAAAGAAATATGATAGAATAAATAGATGAGAAATATGAGATAGATAATAGAGAGAGAGAGATAGATAATAGAGAGATGACATAGAGATAGACATATGGATGAGAGACATTATATGTAGATGAGATAGATAATAGAGAGATATAGATATTATAGATATGCACTGTATGTTGTGCAAATGCAGATCCTTTGCAAAAGGAGACCTGGGTGGCATTTTTGCAGCCGTGGGCGCCCAATCAATCCGAGAAAAAAAGAAACGCGAAGGCGTTGCAAGCGCACCTCTCCTATGTGTTGGGGCGGGTGCCAGTCGCCTAGCAACGGGCCCCTGGAGGGCGGGGTCTCCATGCAAAAACCACGCCTCCCCCCCCTGACTTTGCCTCGATGGAGAAGGCGCTGCGGAAGCTGAAGCCCCGGCAGAAACCGCAGCCGGCCACCTGGTACGCGTCCCCTTTGCACGTGCGCGCGCCCTTGGCTAGGATCGGCGCAAAAGGAAAAGAGGGCAAGCAAGGTCCGGGGTTGGGGGGGGGGCGTTGATGCTGAAGGCAGGAGCGGGGCGAGGGTGTTGCGCGTGAGAATCCCCCCCCTTCCCCCGTTTGCAACCTTGCATGCATGCACACAGCAAGGGCGAGGAAGGATTGGCACTTCTGCAACGCTTTAACCTGCAGAATTCTTTTTAAAAAAATCCGTACCATTGGGTAGAGAAAGAGGTTGGGTATTATTATCCCCCTGGAAAACGTGCCCCACCGTACGACTTCGTGAGCCTGAGGTCTTCTGTGTTTGGGGGGTGGGGGAGGAATCACCTGCATTGTGGAGCGAAGAGGAGGACCTCTGAGCTTGGTGATTTTCTTGCAAACCTTCCATGACCCAACTTGCTAACCTCATCCGTGCTAATGAGTGGGTTGTTTCCTCCTTGCTTATATACAGTAGCATCTCCTTTCAGTCTCGGTGGAGGTCTGGTTTTCCTCTTTGAATAGTTCTCCTGAATCCCTGCTTATCTGGCCATTGGGCACTGGTGGCAGAATGAAAATAAACCCAGAGCACACATCCCCATACCCTCTCGCACTGGTGATGTTACCAAGTTGGGTCGTGAAATGACTGCAAGAAAGCCACCAAGGAGCCCACAGTGGAGAGAAGGGGTGCTCACAAACTCCATTTCTTCTAGCAGTGATGACGTTACCTAGTTGGGTCGTGAAATGTCTGCAAGAAAGCCACCAAGCTCAGAGAGCACCAAGGAGCCCACAGTCCTTTTCCTCCTCCACCTCCACAAACTCCATTCCTTCTAGCACTGATGATGTTACCTAGTTGGGTCGTGAAATGTCTGCAAGAAAACCACCCAGCTCAGAGAGCACCACAGTTCAACCCTGAGTTACAAAGACTCTCTTCTATCAGCAGCTGAATGGATGTTTCTTCTGGTTTTCCCTCTCTCTCTCTCCCTCTCTTTCTCTCTCTCTCTCTCCCTCCCTCTCTCTCTCTCTCTCTGCCTGCCAGGTATTCCCTTGCCTTATGCGGGGAAAGCCCGTGTGCTCGTGTGGGCCAAACCTCTCTTTATCTGCCTCCTTTGGAGCCGGGAAGCAGAAATGGGAAAGTGGTTATCATCGCCGGAGCAAATCCAAGTGGAAGTTTCGCTGACTCCTATTTTATTGATCTTGGTAAGTTAGGCTGCGAGGGAGAAAGTGTGGGAAGTAGACCATTGCTGAATTGAATTTCCTGGGCGGGGGTGGTGGGGGTGTTGTCTCATTTCCATACTGTCTTAAAATATAGGTGTGTATTAAAAATGGCCATGGTTCTAGTCTAGATTTTTATGCAAATCTAGACAGCATACTAAAGCAGAAACATCACCCTGCCAACCAGGGGTGTATTAACCATTAAGCAGACTAAACACGTGCTTATTAGGGCACCAGGCCCTAGGGACACCACAAAGTTGAGAAAGAAAAAACAAAAACAAATGACGATTTGCCCAAAGCCCCCCCACCAGGAGGCCGAAGCAGACCCAAAGTCGGAATTTCTGCCCCCTCCGACCCCCACAAAAAGTCCCCAAAGGGGGAGATTCTCTGCAGCAACACAAGCGTTCATTGCACGTATCCGTCCCGGGGGGCCGTAGTTTGAGGATCCCTGATTTAGTGCAATATAAAAAATGCGCGTAATTTTTCTGCAGACCGCCAAAACTTTCGTGGACCCCCAGTTGGTGACCTGTTGTGACTCAGCAGAAGTTAGCTGTGAGTTGAGTCGGGATGCAGGAATAACAATGCAGCTGGGGCTCATTAGATAAAAGGACTGATGGTGCCACGCCCTGGTTGCAGAAGTCAACGTTCACTCGTTTGTTCGTGGTTTGTCGTTCGTTTATGGAGAATTCAGTTCCATTCCTGTTTGAGTTTTGAGACACTTGGATAAGTGATTTTGCTTCCTGAAAACCTGGTGCTGTAAGAGTTTTGTTTCTGCATTCTGCTGCGTAACCCTTGTTTGCCAGAGACTTTATCTATGTTTATTTTGGGCTCGCAGCCAGCGTGAGCCAGGACTGATAAAGGCTTTCTTTTGGCAAGCTTTGTGTGACTGTACTTTTGGAACAGGCTAAGTGGGGGCCAGAACAATGACCACTGCCCTATAGCAAAGCAGTTGAAACAGGTTATGTCCAGGATGTGAGTGTCCTGTGGGTATTTTCTCAGCATGTGGATATTTTCTTCTGTGTGTAAAGGAAGGAATCGGTTGAGAGGTTTTGATTTCTCAACCATGAGAGATTTTGTCCCCAGTAGCAAATCTTAAAACGTATTTAGGGCTTGATATCTGTCCTTCCGTTGTAGATGCTAATTGCTGGACCACGCCAGGCTGGGTAAACCTGTTGCCACGGTACGAACATGCTGCGTTTGTCCCCACAAGCCGGCCCACCACGGTCTGGGTATATGGAGGGGCTAGTAAAACTGGGAACAGAAACTGCGTACAGGTTTTGGATCTCGGTAAGTATCCCTCTGCTCGGTCCATCAGCAAACTGTGGCTCTGGAGCCGCATGTGGCTCTTTCCCTTTGCTGCGGCTCCGTCACCGGTCGGCCCCACAGCTTTGAGAGGAGCTTCCGGTGTGTGTGGGGGGGGGGGGGAAGAGAAGCATAGTGCGCCAGGAAAGGAGCAGACTCTATGGCAAGGGGAGGGTTTTCCAGTTGTCTCCACAATTGATAGGGCTTTCGGTTATGACAGGTAGAGGAAAAAGGACACTGCGCTAGGAGGAGACTCTATGGTGGGGGAACCGAACTTCCGGTCAGCTCCAGAATTGAACAGGGGGGCTTCCGGTTAGGACCTTGGTGGCTCCTGGTGTTTTCTTTTCTGTGGGAAACGGGTCCAAATGGCTCTTTGAGTGTTTAAGTTTGACGACCCCTGCCCTAATCCAAGCCAAATCGGCGGCTGATAGCAGGAGTGGGATTCGGGCAGTTTGTATCGGTTCGGGCAAACCGGATGTTAATTTTGCATCCAGTTCGCTGAACCGGTTGTTGCAAGGACTGGCTGGCCCAGGAATCCAGGCATCGGAATCCAACATTTCAAGCTGTCTTCCCCAACTGAATTGGGATGAACCTTATCTGTCCTGCAAAATTCACCAAGTCTCGTTGTCTGTGTCTTACTCACGGTTTTTTTCCCCCCACCTAGAAACCGGGTCGTGGGAGAAAGCCAAGGTGATCGGCAATCCACCGAGCCCACGCACATTCCACACCTCCACGGCAGCCATTGGGGATCGGTTCTATGTATTTGGAGGAGGGGATAAAGGGGCAGATCCTGTCCAAGACCAGCAGCTTCACATACTCGACTCAAGTAAACAAACAAATTTAAGGCTTTATTATGATTTTTTTCCCATGTTTGCGCGGAAGAAGTAGGCGAACTACAAATCCCAGCCCTTATTTGTAACACTACCCTGTTTCCCTGAAAATAAGACCTCCCCGGATAATAAGCCCAATCGGGCTTTGGAGTACATGCGCTAAAATAAGCCCTGCCCCGAAAATATTGCAACACAGCACCAGCTACGGGGTGACCACGCTTGCCGCCTCCTGCACCTCAAAAATAATAAGACCTCCCCAAAAATAAGGCCAAGCGCTTATTTTGGGGGTCAAAAGAAAATAAGACACTGTCCTATTTTCGGGAAACACGATAGTACACCACAGGATTGCGTATTGAGTCCCTTACTCTATATGCTTTAGGTGCGTAAATGCTCACACTGGTAATACTATTACTAAATTTGCAGATGATACAACAGTGGTGGGACTCTTCTCGGGGGTGGGGGGGATGAGTCTGCCTATCGAGATGAGGTGGACCGGTTGCTTTCGTGGTGTGGAGACAATACCTTGTTCCTTAATACCAATAAGTGGACTATAGAAGGAATAGATCAGACCTTCAGTCGAGTGGAGCAAGTGGCCAGTTTTAAGTTTCTGGGTGTTGTCATAAGAAGAGGAGCTGACCTGGGGCAACTCACGATTGCAGCCCTGGTCAAAAGGGCCCAGCAGAGATTATACGACTTCTCAGGAAACAACAACTGAAGGGGAAACTGCTGGTGACCTTCTACCGCTGCATCATAGAGAGTATCTTAACTTACTGCGTCTGTGTCTGGTTTGCCAGTTGCCCAGTGGCAGATAGGACAGAGCTCCAGAGGGTCAACATCATTGCCCAGAGGATCATGGGTTGCCCCCTCCCCTCTTTGGAAGAGCTTTATGGCTCCCGCTGCCTTAAGAAACTTCAAAACATTCTTAAAGATCCATCTCATCCTGGGCACCCTTTTTTTTTTGAACTATTATCACCTGGCAGCCGGTACAGGACAATAAAAACAAGGGCAAATAGACTGAAAAACAGCTTCTATCCCAAAGCAGTAACTATATTGAATTCTACGGTATAGGGCAAGTTGAATGCAATATCAGGTTTTCAATTTCAATTATACAGAATGCGAAGGATGTGTTTGTGTGTTTTTATTTTTGTAGTTGTAATGTACACGGAAGGCGGCCTTTATTTTCGTTGTACGATGTGCAATGACAATAAACTAAGCTAAATTCAACTTCCATGCAGCATTTGTTATTTTGGCTGGAGCTGTTTCGCCCACCCTATTCAAGCCATCCTTTGCTTCTCCCCAAAATGAGCACATTAGAAAAACATCTTCATTCTCATTTGAGGAGAAGCAAGGCTGATTTTGTTTCCCTTTTCAGCCACATTGATGTGGTCGCAGCCAGAGGTGCGTGGCCAGCCTCCTGCTCCCCGGCATGGTCACCTGGTGGTAGCAGTCGAGAATCGGCTGTTTGTTCATGGCGGCTTGGCGGGTGACACATTTTACGATGACCTGTTCTCCCTTGACATACGTAAGTACATCCTGGGGTGTTAAAATTAGCAAGGAAGGTACATTTGAGTTCTCTCTCTCTTTCTTCCCCTCATTTCTCTTTCTCTCACATTGTCTGTCCATCTTTCTCCCCCCCCCTTTCCCTCACATTGTCTGTCCGTTTTTCTCTCTCCCCACTCCTTTCCCTCACATTGTGCATCTCTCTCTCTCTCTCTCTCTCTCTCTCTCTCTCTCTGTCTCTTCCTCTCCTTTCTTTCTCTCACATTGTTTATCCTTATTTCTCTTTTTCACTCTCTTCCCCTCCTTCCCCTCTTTCTCTAACATTCTGTCTGTCTTTCTCTCTTTTTCTTCTCACTCTCTCTTCCCCTCCTCCTTCTCTCACATTGTCCTTCTTTCCCCCCCCCCCTCCTTTCTCTCTCTCTCTCACAAGTGGAGTCAGAATATGATGAAGTTTGGAATAGATTTTATAATTGGTATAAGACAAAGTGACAAGACTGGAACGAATTGTAAATAATGGGATTGGATAGACAATGTACTAATGAGTAGGCAGTACAGAGAATGGATGAGATTATGTGATTGTATGGCCATTGTTGAAATGCAAAAACAATGAAATAAATATTTTTTTAAAAAAATAACCCTGATCTGTGGGAAAGATAAACCACTGGGAATGCGCAGCTTTGTGGCGAGATCCTCTTGTGGAGAAGCAAGAATATTTCTAATACTGAAAGGCCATTTTTTAAAGGGGAGGCCATCTTGAATAAAGCAAGCCATGATGATTTATTTGAACGTTGCATCAGAGAACCCTGATTTGTAGCATTCTCTCTGCAGGGGACCTCAAATGGGAGAAGTTGTCTGCCTCGGGATCCATCCCTGGAGGCCGAGCGGCCCACTCGGGTGTCGCTTTCCAACGTCACATTTACATCTTTGGAGGAATGGACCCAACAGGCGAACTCAGCACGATGTACAGATATCACATAGGTATTCTTGGTGGTTATTCTTAATTTTCTGGCGTGACGGAGTTTCCAGGATTATGCTGGCCTCTTAGAAGTCCTCTAGAGCAGTGTTTCTCAACCTTGGAGACTTAGCATAGCTGCATAGCTGGCTGGGGAATTCTGGGAGTTGAAGTCCACAGGACTTAAAGTCCCCAAGGTTGAGAAACACTGCTCTAGAGCAATGGTTCTCAACCAGCCCCCCCCCCCCCTTTTAAATACTTTTGGTGGCTACAAAACCCCAAGACTTACTGTATTTTTTGGAGTATAAGACACACTTCCTCCCCCCCCCCCCACACAAAAGAGGGCGAAAATGTGGTGCATCTTTTACACCAAATGTAGTCCCGCCCACCCGTCGGCCCCCAGCCTTTGGCCTCTGCTTCCCAGCAATTTGCCTCCTTGTAGCAAACAACAAACAGCCAGCTTCAGCATAGCCTGATTAACACAAGCAGCTGATTGTCCGCCTCCCGACAATCAGCTGTTTCAGGCTGCAGGGATTGCCATTGCAGATTGCTGCCCCCGCGCGCCCCGTTTTCAGCCTACACCCGCCCCATTTTCCACCCATTCTGATCCCCACTGCCTGGAACAGGCCGAAAATGCGGTGTGCGGAGGTGGCAAAAGGCTATGGCCATCCCTGCAGCCTGAAACAGCTGATTGTCAGGAGGCGGACAATCAGCTGCTTGTGTTAATCGGGCTGTGCTGAAGCTGGCTGTTTGTTGTTCGCTGCAAGGAGGCAAATTGCTGGGAGGCAGAACTAGATTTTTTTCCCCCCTTGTTTTCCTCCCCAAAAGCTAAGTGCCTCTTACACTCCGGAGCGTCTTATACTCCCAAAAATACGGTAACTCAAGATTTAAATCTTAACATTTCCTCCAGCCTTCGCAGCATCTGTGTTATTGGACCGCGCAGGGGTCTGTGGACTACAGGTTGAGAGTTACTATGAAGATTCTCCATCGTGGTTGTCCCCACAAAGGTGCTTTCCGATGAGGCAACTGGACCGTCTTGTTTTTGGTTTTTTTGAAGACGTTTCACTTCTCATCCGAGAAGCTTCTTCAGCTCCGACTGGATGGTGGGGAATGGAAGGATTTATATTCCTTGCAGACAGCTGGTCCTTTGCATCCTTTTTAGAGGGATGTTGAGGCCACTTGGGAGTTTTGCTTGCAGTGATCCTTAGGACAGACAAACCTCCAAGTGGCCTCAAGGACTCTCTGAAAGGATGCAAATGAGCAGCTGCCTGCAAGGAGTATCAATCCTTCCATTCCGAGCTGAAGCTTCCTGAATGAGAAGTGAAGTCCTTCTCGCTCTCTCTCAACTCAGCCCACCTCACAGCGTTGTTGTTGTTGTTCTGGGGTATGAGTATGAATAGTTTATTTATATGCCGCCCTTTTCCCTGGGGGGACTCAGGGCGGCTCACAATTCGGAAGGGAGGACAAACAAATTAACACATAAGACAGTACATCATTAAAAGCACAACATTCATACAATTCGGGTGGGTTGGGGTCTTTAACCCCAGGCCTGACGGGACAGCCAGGTTTTAAGGGCTATGCGGAAGGTCTGGAGGGTGGTGAGGGTATGAATCTCCACGGGGAGATCGTTCCATAGGCTCTCCTCCGCGTGGTTGCCAGTCGACATTGACCGGCAGATGGAACTCGGAGGAGGCCTAATCTATGCGATCTAATTGGTCGAGTGGAGGTAATTGGCAGTAGGCGGTCTCTCAAGTACGATGTGGGTGCGAAGTAACCATCCTCTGCTACCAAATGTGATGTTCCCGTGGGTCGTCCATGAGGCCAATGTGGAGAAAAGACACGGGATGGAGCGACCCAGATTGGGGGTCTGGAAGCCCCTTTTATTGAGATAGGACAAAGGCAGGAGGAGCAATAGCATGTGATTAAAGACAGCCTGTAAAAGTACAATTTCTAATCTACTGCTCAGGGAAGTTCTGTCTATATATGGTCAAATCCTCAGAGTCGTTGGGTAAGGTACATCTAGAGTGAACCTCAGGATGTTATGTTATTCACTATCAGGATATTAGGATGTTATGGAGTACTATAAGGATGTTATGTTCTTTAGGAGTTTGTTTCTTCCTGTGTGGTTCAGCGTGGCTCTGCGTGCCCTGTTATCCACTGGGCCATGGGTGACGGCTACGCCTACACAAGGAACTATATTACAACAGTGGGGGAAAACAGCAGGCAATTTTGCTGCCTTGTTTCTTAAAAAAAAAAAAGCAACCCCATTTGTTTCCTTTCTGAAAACATTTCAAACCACTGCAGGAAAAAGTCACTGGACGCAGTTGGAATTCACCCCTCCGTTACCTTCCGGCCGGCTGGACCACTCCATGTGTGTCATTCCTTGGGAAACCTCTGGCGAAGACCCCCGCCATCACAAAGGGACGCAAGAGGCTGCGCAAGGGGAAGGTGGGCCAGTGGAAGGGCAGACTCATCTCTGCTTGGTATTTGGGGGCATGAATATGAAAGGGGAGATCTACAATGACTGTATCGTAAGCCTGCTAGAAGAATAAAGTTAGGCCGCACAAGTAATAAGACTCGTGGGTCTGTTGGGCGTGGTTTGATTCTCCCAACTACATTAGGCAGGGAAGCCGTTATCTCTGGATTTAATTCTATTCTATTTTTTAAAAAATTAGAAACGTTGGAAATATTTTTGGTCTCCACCTGCAAGCAGCAGCAAAGCTCCAGGGAATAAATCGGGTTCAAAGTAAGAGAGGATATTTGCAGCTCAGGGTGGGTGCACTTTTGAGCCTGAGAGACGTTTCATGACCCAACTAGGGAACATCGTCAGTGCTAGATGGGAGGGGCGTTTGCAGAGAGGGGGAGGACGGCGCCTATGGGGTCCTTGGTGCCATCTGAGGTTGGGGTTTTGCTTGCAGACCTGTTTTGACCTTGGCTTCCCAAGAGCGTACAGAAAACTCCTTGTCCCGACAAAACCCCCTTTTATTAATTTACCGTGAATTCCTCTCATTCACATCCAGCAAAGGCTTTTGAGGGAGGACTTATGTTCACAGACCTTCTCTGGCTTGGAGAGCTGCCAGACCGAGATCTGCAGAACTTGGCCAGGAGTCTTGGAGAGTCACGAACCAATGAAGCGAACGAATTTTGTCTCCTGCAAACTCCACTCCCCTTTAGCTCAGTTTATTCCCTCTGGGAGGGGCCATTCACCGTCCACCTGTGGTCTTACTCCCAAGTCGACTCATTCTTTATTGTTCCCTTCATCTGGCAACTCTGCACATGCACACACTGGGAACAGGCTCCAGCTGTTCTTCTGCCTCACTGATGTCTGACTCTGAAGGCAGCTGATAACTGTCAGACATCCCTGCCTCCCCCTCTACCTCCAACTCAGAGCCCTCATCAGAGCCTTCCCCCGACTCCAGGACTGGCCCATCTTTCCTCCCCAGCCTCCTCGCTGTCCGAATCTGACTCATCTGCCATTCCAATACCGACAAAAAATTCAGTGTAAATAACAAATTTATTGGCGCTTCGGAGGGTAGAAAAAAATTCTCCATGGAACACACACAACTTTTTTTTCTTAAATAGAACAATCGGTTAAGGAGAATGCTTCAAGGAAGCCCCCCTCCTTCCCCCTCCTGGCAAGTTACTCTCTCCCTCCCCAATCCCACCCCTCACCCACCCCCAGGGACACTTTTATCAACTGCTAACGAAAAGCAGTAAATCAGCCGCTTTGGGGCTATAAACATTTCCAAACTCCACTGACGTGAAGATTCTGATCCCAAATCCCAGTGTCTTTGAGTTCAAATAGCTTAAACCAAAGGAAAACAAAATATAGATGTCCAAAAGTCCTCTATTTACACAACGTGGCCATTCAAGGAGGAGAAAAAGCCTAGAGAGGCCCCTATAACTCGTCTTTCTCCCCTGCTTCTTCCCCGCCGGGGGGAGGACCTGCCCCGCCGTACAACTTCCCCACGATGGGCTGCACCACTTCTTCCAGCTCTTTCTTCTGGGCTTTGAACTCCTCGATGTCGCCGTCCTGGTGGCTCTCTAGCCACTCGATCTTCTCCTCCACCGCCTTCTCTATGGTCTCCTTGTCCTCGGACGACAACTTCCCCCCCAGTTTCTCCTTGTCGCCGATCTGGTTCTTCAGCGAGTAAGCGTAGCTCTCCAGCTCGTTGCGGGCGTCGATGCGCTCCTTCAATTTCTTGTCCTCCTCGGCGAACTTCTCGGCGTCAGTCACCATCCTCTCGATCTCCTCTGGCGTCAGGCGGTTCTGGTCGTTGGTGATGGTGATTTTGTTCTTGTTGCCCGTGCCCTTGTCCTCCGCCGTCACCCGCAGAATGCCATTCACGTCGATTTCAAAGGTGACCTCGATTTGAGGGACGCCGCGTGGCGCGGGGGGGATGCCGGTGAGGTCAAAGGTGCCCAGCAGGTGGTTGTCCTTGGTGAGTGGACGTTCTCCTACGGGGGGGAAAATGCAATTTTGTCTTTTGGTGAGAGATTTGGAGGGATCCACGGTTTGAAATTAAAACATCGTCGATCTCTTAAAACTTCCAGATCACAGACGCAACAAAATGATAAGAGGTGGAAGGGGCCTTGGGAGGTCTTCTAGTCCACCCCCCATTCAAACATGGGGTACAAGTGTATTTAATATGGTACGTATTACGTAACTAACTATATCCCTGAGGTTAAAAAAGTAATGGATACAATTAAGACAAGTCATTTTCATTCCAGCTATGATCCATTTTCAGTAGAAAAGGCAAAGTGCTGCACTTTAGCATGTTTTAAAAAAACGTACTGAGTAACTTAAAAGCATACTGAGAGTTGAGATCATGAGTTCAAGTCCTGCCTTAGGCATGAAAGACAGCTGGGGGGTCTTTGGGCCAATCAGAAGGAGGTTGTGAGCTCTAGTCCTGGCCTTAGCCATGAAAGCTGGCTGGGTGACTTTGGGCCGGGTCCCTCTCTTCTCTAGCCGAACCCAACTCACAAGATGAGGAAGGAATGTTGGATGCGTTTGCTGCCTTGAGTTACTTCCCAAAAAAAAGAATAAAGGCCAATCAATTTGTGCCTTCCGCACAGCCCTCAAGAACTGGCTAGCCCGTCAGGTCTGGGGCTAAGCCTATTTTCGCCCCTCCCGAATGTTGAGTGAATGTTGAGTTTTATTGTTTAATTTATTTTTGTTCACATTTCTTTTTGCACTGTCCTACACTCCCTTCCTTTGTGATTGTAAGCCGCCCTGAGTCCCCTCAGGGAAAAGGGCGGCCTATAAATGCTCAATAAATGAAATGAAAATGAAAATCAATTTACCTTCGTAAACTTTGATGGTCACTGTGGGCTGGTTGTCGGAAGCCGTGGAGAAGATCTGGGACTTCTTGGTGGGGACCACCGTGTTCCTTGGGATGAGTTTGGTCATGACGCCTCCCACCGTCTCAATGCCCAGAGTTAGGGGGCAGACATCAAGTAGCACCAAATCACCTGGAAAGAAATTAGAAAGAAATTAGAAAGAAATTAAAGATCAGCCTTGCGATAGGGTCAGAAATCACAACCCAAGGCTTATTAACTTCACGAATTCAACCTCTCTCTCGGCTTACCCGTATCCTGATCACCAGAAAGGACTCCAGCCTGGACGGCTGCCCCGTAAGCTACGGCTTCGTCGGGGTTGATGCCACGAGACGGCTCTTTGCCGTTGAAGAATTCCTTCACGAGCTGCTGGATTTTGGGGATCCGGGTGGAACCGCCCACAAGGACAATTTCATCGATATCGGATTTCTTCAGGTCTGCGTCTTCTAGAACTTTCTGGACAGGCTTCATGGTGGAGCGGAAAAGATCCTGGAAAGCAGGAGTGGAAAGGAATCAGTGGCTTGTTTCCAAGCTATGATTGTTGGGCTTCAGGAAGTACATTTCTTGCCCTCCAATTTTTTTTTTTTTAAAGTAGAGCCAATGGGTCGACCGTTTACAACCTTGGCGAGTTTTAAGACTTGTGGACTTCAACTCCCAGAATTCCCCAAGCCGGCCATGGGGATCGGGGTTGGGGAATTCTGGGGATTTAAGTTCACAAGTCTTAAAGGTTGCCCAGTTTGGAGACTCCTGTAATGAAGGCATCTTGCAGAAGCCACTCCCATCATCACATTAACATTTTGATTCAACATTATAGCCACTTCTGGTTCCTTTTAGGTCACCCAAAGGAGATTCTTCCCACCCTTCAAGTCTTATGAAAGAGACACGTCCCTTTGAAGTCAACACCTACCATGTTGAGTTCTTCAAACTTCGCCCTGGTGAGGGTTTCCGAGAAGTCTTCGCTCTCAAAGAAGGATTCGATCTCGATCCTGGCCTGATGCTGAGAAGAAAGAGCTCTCTTGGCCTTCTCCACTTCTCGCCGGAGCTTCTGGACCGCCCGGACGTCCTTCCGGACGTCCTTTCCAGTCTTCTTCTTGTAGAGTTTGATGAAGTGCTCCATCACCCGCTGGTCGAAGTCCTCTCCGCCCAGGTGAGTGTCTCCGTTGGTGGCCACCACTTCGAAGACCCCGTTGTCGATGGTCAAGAGAGAGACGTCGAAGGTGCCGCCACCCAAGTCGAAGACCAGAATGTTCTTCTCTCCTTCGCGCTTGTCCAAGCCGTAGGCGATAGCAGCTGCAGTACTACAGGGAAGGGGAAAGAATATATATATATATATATACACACGTTAGAAAGGCGCACACCTTCCCCTCGATGGCAGTAGGAAGTCAGCACGAGGAGGTGGCATCTACTTACGGTTCGTTGATGATTCTCATGACATTCAATCCGGCGATGGTGCCAGCGTCCTTTGTGGCCTGACGCTGAGCATCGTTGAAGTACGCAGGTACAGTGACAACAGCGTGGGTGACCTAAGCAGGTAGATGGAAGACAAAAGAAATGAAGTGATTGATGAAATGATATGGGGGCTTCTCTTCTCCCCTAGGAAAAGAGCCTGGGGGGGGGGGGGTTAAGGAGCTACTCCTTACCTTCTTCCCCAAGTATGCTTCGGCCGTTTCCTTCATCTTCGTCAGAACCATGGCCGAGATTTCTTCCGGGGCAAAAGTTTTCATCTGGCCTCCTCCGATATCAACCTGAATGTATGGCTTGGACTTCTTTTCAAGAACCTGTTTAGGACAAGGATTAAGACTGCATGACAATCCAGAAAGCATTCGCAACATAGAACAATTTTTTCCTGGAAGGAAGTAAACAGGCTACTTTATATTTCAGAATGCAGATAAACGTGTCTTATTAATGACCAAACCAAATACATTTCTAGTTTCTTATAAAATATTGGTAAGAGGTCTGTATAAGCACATCAGTGTGCCTTCTGTCCCTGTCCTACTGTCCCCATTTCTTTTGTTCATGCCCATGTTTATACTTATACCTGTTATCTTGTACGTTTGACAACTAAATAAAATAAAGGGAAGTCCTTCCATGGAGAAAGATTTCTCCATGATGGCTCCCTCTCGCTGGAGCATCCCCCCCCCCAAGATTAGAATGACCCCCACTCCAGCACTCTTTCGGAAGGCGCTGAAGACCTGGTTCTGCCAGCGGGCCTGGGGAACCCAGAGCAGGATGGAGCCCATTAAATGGCTTGTGTGATCTGTCGCTGTGTGTGTGACTTAATTATATTAATTCATTTGATTTATTGGTTTTATTGTTTTGAATTGTTTTATATTCTGTGAGTCACCATGTGCGAATAGGCAGCAATATAAATTCAATAAGTAAAATAAGTCCTCCAAAAGGCTTCCAAGAGCCACATTTGAGAGTATTTTCCCAAGTGCAACAAAAGCTGGGTGGACACTACTACATTTCCAAGCTAATGTTTCGAATCTTTGCTCAGTCGAATCTTTGGATTCGAATCTTTGTTCAGCCATATCAATTGAACCAATTCTTGTGAGTGATTCAGAATGAATATTCCAGCCTAGTTGTAGCTGTCCACTTCGGGGTGCCTTGCACACACACACAAACAAGATTTTTACCAGATGCATCAAAGAACAAAGAGGGAAAAGCCTGGCTCACCTTGAAAGGCAGGTATTTGATATCCTGCTGCACCGAAGGGTCGTTCCATGTCCTCCCAATCAGGCGCTTGGCATCAAAAACGGTATTCTCGGGGTTTGAGGTCAGCTGGTTCTTGGCAGCGTCACCAATGAGACGCTCGCCTTCCGGAGTGAAGGCCACGTAGGAAGGCGTGATCCGGTTGCCCTGATCGTTGGCAATAATCTCCACGCGTCCGTTCTTGAAGACACCCACACTAGAGAGAAGAATGGTCATTCCATCAACACATGGTGGCATTAACAAAAGGAGAAGCCTCAACAGAGCACAGATGATGTGGCAGGGCAGGAAGCTATCTTGATGCAGAACATTCAAGTTATTCATTCGCCTGTACTGCAACATTGGTCATACATAAAATGAGAGCAAACCCCACTCTGGCACTGATGAGGTTACCTAGTTGGGTCATGAAATGCCTGAAAGAAAACCAAGCTCAGAGCTACTGTAGGTAAACGGGGAGTAAACCCCACTCCCTAGCATTGATGATGTTCCCTAGTTGGGTCAGGACACTTCTGCAAGAAAACCACCGGGAGCTCAGACAGCAACCAAGGACCCCACAGTCATCATCCTCATCCCAAACCCCATTCCCTTCTAAGCACTGATAACATTACCTAGTTGGGTCATGAAATGTCAGCAAGAAAACCACCCAGCTCAGACGGCACCAAAGATCCCTCGTTTCAACCCTGGGCTACAAATATTCTCTTCCACTGGCTAGTATATCTGTTTGCATGCCTCCCTTCTTGCATAAAACCACTAAAAATAAAGGTTGGGCTTGAATTCGGTGTGCTAACCCATATTGTACCAAATTCCAGCCACATTCTGCAGCGAGAGCTTCAAGGGCCAATTCAAGTATCCCCACTCATTGATCAAAACAACTCTTTTCATTGACATACCAGGAGTAAGTGGTTCCCAAATCAATGCCGACCACCGTCCCCACTTCTTCCTTTTTGTCGTCATCGTCAGCAAAGACGCTGCCTGCCAGCAGCAGACAGAACACGGCGTAATACTTCATTGTTTTTAGGCTCACGCACCAAACAGGGGAGTTAAAACACTGCAGGAAGAAAAAACCCGAGGCAGAGCGTTAAGACCAAATGGCGTTGCATATCATCCCCAAGGGTTTTGCATCATCATTCATGGAAGAATCCGGGAAGTGACGACACAAGATGGAGACCGGCCTACAGAAATCCAGTGGATAAAAAAAGCCGTATTCTGGATTGTGCAGGACACACAAAAACCCTGTTAAAAATGAAAGGCACTCTTATCTTTTTTTTTTTAAAAAAAAGATTGTCCTCAACTATTCTAGAACCGTTTTAAGTGCATGCCGGCTCCGCTGTGGTGTGTGCGTGGGAAGGACAATCAGACATCATTAAATCGAAGGAGACAGCCTGAAAATTCTCAAAGAAGCAACCTAGAACTAAGGAGAAATTTCCTGACAGTGAGAACAATTAATCAGTGGAACAACTTGCCTCCAGAAGTTGTGAATGCTCCAACACTGGAGGTTTTTAAGAAGATGTTGGATAACCATTTGTCTGAAGTGGTGTAGGGTTTCCTTGGCTAAGTAGGTGGTTGGACTAGAAGACCTCCAAGGTCCCTTCCAACTGGTATTCTATATAAAATGCCAGGTAGGCATACACTGGGTGAAACCAGCCACCAAGGCTCAAAAAAAAAACCTCAAATAAATCCATATAGCATCTAAGGATGCTAACAGATCTCCTCCCCCCCCCCCCAAATGTTGCATCAGGTTTCCCAGACCTGAGTTCAGGTCTTCTCATGTATTAAGACTTTATTTCTAGGTATAATCCATCCAGGTTCGAGAGCTGACTATAAGCTCCCTGTTCTTACCACCCTGTAATAATGCATCAATCCCCCACCCCCCCAAAAAGAGAGCCAGAATAGAATAAACCTCTTTTTAAGAACTATAAAATGACATTTTAAAAGAAAAAGGGATCTTTGGGGGTTTGAAAAGAGGACTGAAACGAGGGTAAGTGAAAAAAAACCCCATGAAAAACGTTGCAATGGGAACAAATAAAAGAGAAGCCCATTAATTCCCAGCTGTTATTTTTCAATATATAAAACCAGGCATCAAATAAAGATAGATCCCAATGACAATATGGAATATTGCAATAAAATGCAGCCCCCGACCCAATTCCTCCCCACCCAAGAAGCCCCCCACTTTCTCTTGGTGATTCCCCCATCCCATGATCCTACAGGCTGTGGATGATGGGATCTGTTGTCTTGGGTGGGAGCTACAGGCCAAATCAGAGCCCCCATCAGACGCCCCATTCCCTTCACTTGCTGATTCCGCCCCCCAATCCCATGATCCTGCAGGCTGTGGATGATGGGACCTGGTGCCCTGGGTGGATGGGGGCTACAGGATCAGACGCCCCCTCCCCATTTCTTCCTGATCCCCAATCCCATGATCCTGCAGGCTGTGGATGATGGGATTTGTTGCCTTGGGTGGCCAAATCAGACCCCCCTCCCTATTCACGCGGCCGTGACCCACTGAAACCCCGCCAGGCCTCACCGATCTCGCCGAGAAAGGCTGCCCACCGCCGGTCAACGCCTATAGCCGTCTCCCCTCGAACTTGCGACGCTCCGATCGAGTACTCAGGCCCCGGCGCCCATCTGCGCTTTATATAGCCACCCGCAGCCTCGCGTGGAGCTCCGCCATTGGTACGTTTCCCCGTGCTGGAGCTTCCCTATTGGTCGCCGGCTAGCAAGCTGGCCGGGTCCGATTGGCCCGCTAGGAACGTGACGCGCATTCCCCCCCACACCTCCGCCTTTTCCTTTTAATCCCACTCTTCTTTCTCCCCCCACTTTCCTCCTCCTTAGCTTGCCGCCGCGTGCTTCATTGGGCCGTCCTACCGGCATCGGGGACCAATGGTAGGCCGCGCTGCGGGCCAAGCGGAGAGCGCCGATTGGTCAGGTGCAGACGTCGTGCGACGTGCAGGCGAGACGTTCGTTACTCGACAAGGCGCTGAGGAGGGGGGTCGTTCTGGGAGTAACCATGGTTACGAGGCCTAGCGGGCCTCCGCAGGCGCTAGCAGGGTTGTAAAAGGGGGGTTGTGTTGAAATAAAGCGCTGGGTCGGGAAAGGGATTGATGAAAAAAGAATGAGGAGCTGGATGACCCCTTTGCATGGAGAGCTTCTTCCCCAGGAGCAGCCTCCATGAAAGGGAGTACTACAGTCACCCTCATCCACAGCCAGCAAGCTACCTAGGGGTTATGGGCATTTGAATCCCACAAGGAGTCCCTCAGCTTGGATCTCCAGCAGCTCAGGGATGCTTCAAGGCCTTTTTTTTCTCTCTTGCAGGACCACATATGTTGGGCTTGAAGGATGAGCGTCATACATGTGGCTTTTACACGTGTGTGCTTTATAACATGTGCTTTGATTGACCTTGTACTTTCCCTAGTATGTGTACAAGGGGTTACCCTGCATTGCTCATTTACGGGACATGGATTTATGATTCAAATCGATTTACTTTTGCATTGGGTCTTTACTTAGTATTATTGATTAACTATTATGTTATTTATTATTAGCCATCATGTATTTAATAACATTTCCTCCAAGGGTGCAAACAAATTGACGCACAGAGATTCCCCCCCCCTTCGCCTGATTCTTATTCCCGCAACAACCCTACAAAGTAGACTTAAGATTTTATGTATTTATGTAGCTATGTATTCAAATTCTCGTCACCTCTAGGCTCGATTACTGTAATGCGCTTTACATGGAGCTGCCCTTGAACAGTGTTTGGAGACTACAGTTGGTCCAGAACGCAGCCGCACGAGCGATATCGGGTGTAGCGAGATACACCCATGTTGCACCTATCCTCCGCGAGCTGCACTGGCTTCCGATCGGTCTCCGCACACGCTTCAAGGTGCTAGTCATCACCTTTAAAGCCCTACATGCCCTAGGACCTGGATATCTGGGAGACCGCCTCCTGCCACGTACCTCCCAACGGCCGATAAGAACTCACAGGCTGGGCCTTCTCCAGGTGCCGTCAACCGGACAATGCCGGCTGGCGGCTCCTCGGAGGAGGGCCTTCTCTGTAGCTGCTCCGACCCTGTGGAACGATCTACCCGTAGAGATCCGGACCCTTCCCACTCTCTCGGCCTTCCGAAAAGCCACTAAAACCTGGCTATTCCGGCAGGCCTGGGGCTGTTGACTCCACGAATGAGGTCCATCGCCACCCAGATTGAGTGTATGGTGTGTTGTTTTTAAATTGTTTCTTTTTAAATTGTTTCTTTTTATTTTTTAACTCCTTATTTTAACTTGTCTCTGTAAGCCGCCCAGAGTCCTATGGGATTGGGCGGCATATAAATTTATTTAAAGTTAAAGTTAAATTCTATTTCCGTCAATGACTCTGGGCAGCCTACAATTCAAAATATATATTAAAAATAACTGAAAACAGTAAAGCCACTAAAAAATGTCCAGATTAAATCTAGACATGGGAGCCAAGATACTTGGCCAGTTTGCCAAATATGACCATTTTTCACAGACAGCTGCAGCTTCTTTGCGGTCACGTGATCAAAATTCGGATGCTTGGCAATGGCATGTACTTATGCCAGTTGCAGAGTTATATGATCCCCTTTTGGGAGCTTTTTTTTTAAAAAAAAAATCAAACATCCTTTATTTTGACATGAATGCATAAACTCATGTTGCCCTTTTAAGAGCTTTTGACAAGCAAAATGGGGAAGCGTAATTCACTCGACAACTGCAGTGACTCACTTAACAACAGTGGCAAGAAAGGTCGTAAAGTGGGGCAAAACTAACTTAACAACTGTCTCACTTAGCAAGAGAAATGTTGGGCTCAGTTGTAGTCTGGAGTCGAGGGCTTCCCTGTAGTTGGGGTTGTGAGTCATGTTGTTGTTTCTTAACATTGCAACACATTCTGCGTTACAATTTCCTCCGGATTAAGGCATAATTCTCGACACACTGAGCTGTACACTCCCCTCAGGGAGCCATCAGACAATGTGTCCAATCAAGCTGCTAATTTATAAAACATGACAAAATGTATCCTGTTAACAAAAGGTTGTGCTTATTTAATGAACGGCTTTATTATAATCCTTCCTAACCACTAGATTACTTTTAAACAAAATGGAAATGATACGTTATGACAATCCAAATGGCCTACAAAGATTATTTCCTGTCAATCTTTATATTCTAGATATGTCACATTAAGCCATGTTTTAAGAGCCATTAAGAGCCGAGGTGGCGCAGTGGTTAAATGCAGCACTGCGGGCTACTTCAGCTGACTGTAGTTCTGCAGTTCGGCTGTTCAAATCTCACCGGCTCAAGGTTGACTCAGCCTTCCATCCTTCCGAGGTGGGTGAAATGAGGACCCGGATTGTTGTTGGGGGCGATATGCTGACTCTGTAAACCGCTTAGAGAGGGCTGAAAGCCCTATGAAGCGGTATATAAGTCTAACTGCTATTGCTATTGCTATTAAAGAAACTACAGTTGGTAGCATCCCAATATGTATTTGGCCCAAAGGAATCCAACTTAGCAAAATGACTGAACCACTTCATAATAAACACATCATACTAAACTATGGTTTATTAAACGTATGGACTAAACCATAGTGGGTCAAATTTACGCAATATCTTCATCTATAAAGCATGGTTTGCAAAAGGTTTTATTTTCCGTCGTTTTTTTGGGCAGATTTCATTAAGTGAATCAATGATGGAGTTTTTTGTTGAGTTCCAGTTTTCGTCAATGTTGTCCGCTAACAGAGGAGAAAATCTGTTCTGTAGCAAAAGTTGAAATTTGGCTTGGCTGTTGGAGTCGGATAAATTTACGTAGTCGAGGGTAGCTGTGGGCTTAGTCGTATTGGGTGCCTTTAGGTGCAGTCGGACTTTTGCCGTATGGACAATAGCCGATTACTTTACCGATCGATTAACTCGCTGCGACCGGATGGGTGGAAAATCGCAGAAATGCCCCAAAGAAAACGTGGATATCTCAAGTGGCTCACGATCTTCAACCACTCCATTTCTCGATAACCGATGCCCAACAAGCCGCCCTAAATCGGAATCAATGGCGTGCTGTAATCCGTGACGTCCTGCCCCTGGCCTTCACAATGCAACGGTCACTGCCTTATGGACGTTGGCATTTACGAAGATTAAGTCCAATGGTTTGCAAACAAGTATAACTGGATTTGGACAATATACCCCAGCAGGGTCTAATAAATCCCACTAAATCTTAGTATTGTTTATAAAAGAGTCACATGCTGCAGCTGCTATTCACCAGCTACAATTGTGCAGAATAAAAGTTACAAAAACATGTATAGATGGGTCCTCGACTTACAACAGTTCATTTAGTGAGCTTTTACAATGGCACTGAGAAAATAATAATAACTTAAGTCTGTTTTTAACATTTACGACCATTGCAGTTCAGAGCAGATCAAATCAAAATTCAGGCAGTTGGCAACTGACTCATAGTTATGACAGTTGCAGTGTCCCGAGGTCATGTGACCTGACAAGCAAAGTTAGTGGGGGAAGCCGGATTCACGTAACAACCGCGCTACTAATTTAACCACTGCAATGACTCACTTAACAACTGTGGCGAGGAAGGTCGTAAAATGGGTGCAAAACTCATTTCACCAATGTCTCGCTTAGCAACAGAAATTTGGTGGGCTCAGTTGTGGTCGTTAGGCGAGGCCTACCTGTAGTGTGTTTCCTCCAACTGTTCAAAAAGAAATAGGTATTAAGAGCCATGTTACACATGTTGTAATACATCTCTTTTTAAGGGAAAGAGTCTACTCTTTTCCTTACAGTTGAAATATTTTTTTTTGTTTCTTGTTATTATCTATTTACAAGCATTCATAATTTGCTACTTTTTTATTCGGGTCAGAAGCAGCTACAAATTACACACATATAACACATATCAAATTCTATGTCTATAATTCATTACTATAAGCAAACAAGCCTTATCATAACTCTCTTCCTTTGAGTTCAAGTCTATACTCCGCCTTTGACGGTAGAGGGTGCAGTGATATAATTTCTAAACATGTCTTTCTTGAGTAATAGTCTCCTTTATTTACATATATGACAAAATATTATATAATATTAGACTTGGCCAATATCCAACAAGTAGGCTGGGCATCTAAGCTGGGGAAGATTTCACTTTTAAGAGCCAAGAGCTTTGATCTCATGCTTTCCTTTGCCCTCCTCATCCAGATTTCCTCTGGTGATATCTCTTTCAGATTATAAACCATCAGCGGCTCAATTCTTCGAATCCATTTTCTTTTTAAAAGCGCTCAAAGATGCACATTTTAACACAACAGCTGGCTGAATGCAAGCATGTTCAGTTGCATCATAACCTAATAATATTTCGTTTTGGCATGGGGCACCAAGCCAACGATTTTTGGAATGTGCGGGAAATTCTGTTCGCTTGTCAACGGAACTGTTTCTCCTTTGCTAACCGAAATGCCAATGGCCATTCAAGGGATTACACACGAAGGATTCCAAAAATAGAAGTGAGCCAGGCAGGAAATGTTCCTGAGCTGGCTCTTGAAAAGCCACAATCGACAGAAAGCATATTTGGGAGAAAGTAATCTTTATTGTCATTGTACTTAAATACAACGAAATTTTCACATTTACGACCATTGCAGTTCAGATCAGATCAAATCAAAATTCAGGCAGTTGGCAACTGACTCATAGTTATGACAGTTGCAGTGTCCCGAGGTCATGTGACCAGACAAGCAAAGTTAGTGGGGGAAACCGGATTCACTTAACAATCGCGCTACTAATTTAACCACTGCAATGACTCATTTAATCACTGTGGCAAGAAAGGTCGTAAAATGGGTGCAAAACTCATTTCACCAATGTCTCGCTTAGCAACAGAAATTTGGTGGGCTCAATGGTGGTCGTTAGGCGAGGCCTACCTGTAGTGTTTTTCCTCCAACTGTTCAAAAAGAAATAGGTATTAAGAGCCATGTTACACATGTTGTAATACATCTCTTTTTAAGGGAAAGAGTCTACTCTTTTCCTTACAGTTGAAATAATTTTTTTGTTTCTTGTTATTGATAACACCAATCTTAATGACATAGAATCAATTATATTTCATTGCCTCTACTTGTTACTGGCAAGAATCAAGAAATCAATTCCATGGGTCACCAAAAAAGTAAATACCACCACACACCCCTCATAAAAATCTGGTATAATTTATATTCATCCTAAATTTCTGTTCACTGTCAACCTACCCATTTCTTAAGGAGGGTCTTTACTGGAGGGGGGTATAGAAACTGGCCCCCACCAACAGTTCTTTTCTGCACACAATATTTGAAATGATTGGATCCAATAGCTTGCTGCTTTTGATTTAAGATAACAAATCAAATTAATCAAAGCATATTTTGCATTGTTCCATGAATGTCAATTTATTAGGCCATCAGCTGTGTCCTAACATGCTGAAGCTGGTCAACTACATACCGAGAGCCGCATTCACACAATACATGAACATTAACAAAATGTTGGTAGGTTCTTTGTGGCTTAGAATCAACCCCAGCCCATTTGATTAGTTTAAGGTTCAGTATTGGGTGCAAACCCATAACACGGGTAAATCCAATAACCAAGCTAAGATGCTGGCAAATACAGTTCTTGAACTTCAGTAAACAACCCAACAACAACAAAAATGAATGAAACAAAATAGTACAATTTCCAATGAAATCTTAGCATTAACATTTAACCCATCCCATTTTAAACAAATGTGTCCAGACTGGTTCTTTGCACTGTTTACCAACTTGAAATTAAAAACAAATCAAAACAGAACCATCTAACTCCTTGCCCTGGAGGAGATACTGAAAATTTAAATGTCAAAACTCTTGTTGGATCAGCATCCATTTGCTAACTAACCTCTGAAGGCCAGGAAGGTTGAGAAGAGCTTTTAAATTGGCAATGGGAGTTACCTTTTTGGCAAACTTACAGCTTCCCTTTGAAGATTTAAGGCGTAGTTTCCCATCCTTTATGTATTAAATCTCAGTTCTATCTCCCTGTAATGATTAGGATCCTATTATAGCAGATTTCTATTTCATTTCTGGGGGACTATATGAATCTCTCTCTCTTTTTCATCAATCGATTATCCAGCCAGCCAGCCAGCCAGCCAGCCATCTACCCACCCACCCACCCACCCATCTATCTAGGTTGACTCAGCCTTCCATTTTCCGAGGTAGGTAAAATGAGGACCCAAATTGTTGGGGGCAATATGCTGACTCTGTAAACCGCTTAGAGAGGGCTGTAAAGCACTGTAAAGCGGTATATGTCCAAGTTCTAAGTGCTATTGCTACCTACCACCATCTCTCTCTCTCTCTCTCTCTCTCATATCTATCTCTAATTCTTTCTATCTATATTTTATATCATTCTATCTCTAATTCAATATATATATATGTATGTGTGTGTGTGTGTATGTATGTATGTATGTATGTATGTATGTATGTATGTATGTATATATATATATATATATATATATATATATATATACACACACACACACACACACACACACACACACACACACACACACACAGCTCATCCATTTTAACTACATCTAGCTTTCATCAATCTATTATCTCTTCTTTTTATCCTTCCTTCTTTCTTTTTCTTTCCTTCTCTCTCTTTCTCTTACCAATGTGTTGTAGAAGTTTGTAGATTGTAGAAGTTTATTTATATGCCGCCCTTTTCCTTGGGGGGACTCAGGGCGGCTCACAACCCAAAAGGGGGGGGGGGAGACAAACTTTTAACATATAAGACAATATATAATTAAAACACAACATTCATACCATTCAGGCGGGTTACAGTCTTAGCCCCAGGCCTGACGGGATAGCCAGATTCTGAGGGCTGTGCGGAAGGTCTGGAGGGTGGTGAGGGTACGAATCTCCACGGGGAGATCGTTCCATAGGGTCGGAGCTGCCACCGAGAAGGCTCTCCTCCACGTGGTTGCCAGTCGGCATTGACCGGCAGATGGAACTCGGAGGAGGCCTAATCGATGAGATCTAATAGGTCGCGTGGAGGTAATTGGCAGTAGGCGGTCTCTCAAGTACCCAGATCCACTACCATGAAGGGCTTTATGGGTGACAAGTAGCACCTTGAAGCGTACCCGGAGATCGACAGGTAGCCAGTGCAGCTCGCGGAGGATAGGTGTTATGTGGGTGAAACGAGGTGCACCCACAATCGCTCGCGCGGCCGCATTCTGGACTAGCTGAAGTCGCTGAATACTCTTCAAGGGCAGCCCCATGTAGAGCACGTTGCAGTACTCCAGCCTAGAGATCACAAGGGCACGAGTGACTGTTGTAAGAGCCTCCCGGTTCAGGTAGGGGCGCAACTGGTGCACCAGGCGAACCTGGGCAAATGCCCCCCTGGTCACAGCTATCCATCCATCCTATAGTTTTCTTGGCAAAGAAGCGCCTTATTCCTTATTCCTGGATGTCATTCCAACATCCTAATCTAACTTTACAAGGGATCGATTTAGGTTGCCACCCAATATTAACCAGGTTAATCAAGTTCAACCTTGCTTTTCAAACCTGATATATTTTTTGTGGTGTGGGGAGGGAGGGGACACACACACAAAACACTGATTTGCAACCCAGCTCAGCAAAACTAGACCAACCTGTGGCTGGCCTTCCCAATCGTGGGGCATCTTTCCAAAAAGCCACCCCCCCCTCAGTCCCGTCTCTCCCCCTCCCCCCGCCTATCCTTTCACACCTGGCCAGGTAAAGCAGCCGCCTCTCACCTGTAACCCGCTTCTCCACCCGCGGGGCACGACGGGAGCTGTAGTTCCCGGTGCCTCAGCAGGGCGGCCGCCGAGAGGCTGTGCCCCGCCTGGACTCGGTTTCCCGGCGTGCCGCGGGCGGGCGCGCACGCGCAGTGCGGGCGTCGGCGAGCGGCTGCGGAGCTGAGGGGCGTCCGCGGCGGGTCCGGAGCAGCGTCGGCGGCGAGAGGCGGGCGGGCAGGCGGGCGGCGGCGGTTCTGCCCCTCAGGTGGGTCCCTCAGGGAGGCGGGGGTGTGGGGAGGACGCCCGGGAGGCCCATGCTCCTCTCCCGGGCCTCGTGGCGGGGCCTAGTGGGAAGGGGGGGCGGCAGAGCCCCACGCCCCCCCTCCTGCCCTTTGCGTCGCCCTTGAAGCCCCCCCGTCCCCTCTCTAGCCCCCCCCCGTCTTTGCATTGAGGCTCCACTCCAGGCCCCCTATCAATTCAGCCCCCCCATTCCATGCCCTATTGACATTGGGGGTCTATTCTCCCCCCCAAAAAAACGTCCTGTCAATTCTGCTTCCCCCATTCCATTCCCCCCTCCTCTATTCTCCCCCCCCCCAAAAAAAACGTCCTGTCAGTTCAGCCCCCCCTCCATGCCCCCTTTTCCCTATTGACCTATTGGGGTTCCTCTTCTCCCACCCCCTATCCCCTGTCAATTCACACACACCCATTCCATGCCCCCCTTCTCTATTGACTTTGGGGGTCCCTCTGCCCCCAAATCTGTCATTTCACACACACACCCATTCCATGCCCTCCTCCTCTGTTGACTTTTGGGGTCTATTCTCCCCCCAAAACGTCCTGTCAGTTCAGCCCTCCCCCATTCCATGCTCACCCTTTCCCTATTGACTTTTGGGGTGCCTCTTCTCCCACCCCCTATCCCCTGTCAATTCTCACACACACACACACACACACACACACACACACACACATTCCATGCCCCCCTCCTCTAATTGGCTTTTGGGGTCCCTCACCCTCTATCCCCTGTCAGTTCAGTCCCCCCCCCCCAGTTCCCTGTCCCCATCCTATTGACTTATCGGGGTCTCTCTTCTCCCCCCAAATCCCCTGTCAATTCAGCCCCCCTCCCCTATCGATCTTAGGTCCCTCTCCCCCACACACACACATTTAATTGACACCCAGCCCTCTTCCCTTAGGACAGGCTTATATGCCCCCCCCCCATTTCAACCCCAATTTGTCCTTCCTGCTGCCCCACCCCACTTTTGCATTCTTCCTCTTAATGCTGCCAACTCCCCCTTTTTGCACCCCTTTTCTTCCCTCCCCCTCCTCAATTACCCTTTGACACTTCCTCCTCCTTTGCCCCCTCCCCTTTCCAGCCTCTTCTTGCTTATCCCTCCCCTCATTACTGCTTCTTTTAGGGTCCCCCCTCCCCCTTTTCAACTCAAAGTCAAGTTTCTCTTCCTTTCAAAACCCCCCACTTCTGTCTGTTTCCCCCTTATTTGCTTCCTTCCTTTCCCTCCCCACCCCTAGTCCATCCCTCTCATTAATTGCTCCTCCATCTCTTCTTCTCATCTATCACCCCCACCACACACACTTCTTGGTTTTCTGCCCTTTTTCTATTTGCCTTTATTGGATTAGGATTCAGTTGATTTGCTGCTTGTCTCGTGGCTGGAGGGCAACTCTGAATGGATATTTATTTATTTACTTGTATCCCACCTTTGTTATAAAGTTCTCAAAAGGGCAAAAAGATCTAATACTCCTCCCTTGTGAAGTAACCATCCTCTGCTACCAAATGTGATGTTCCCGTGGGTCGTCCATGAGGCCAATGTTGAGAAAAGACAGGACACGAACTTTCTCGAGATGGAGCGACCCAGATTGGGGGTCTGGTAGCCCCTTTTATTGAGATAGGACAAAGGCAGGAGGAGCAATAGCATGTGCTTAAAAACAGCCTGTAAAAGTACAATTTCTAACCTACTGCTCAGTCTATATATGGTCAAATCCTGGACGTCAATGGTAGGGCACATCTCAGAATGTTATGTTATGCACTATCACAATATTATGGCGTTCTAGGAGTTTGTTTTCTCCTGTGTGGTTCAGCATGGCTCTGCAACTATATTACAACACTCCCTCCTCCTGTTTGACTCCCTATAACAATAACCCGGTGAGATTGGTTGAATTGAGAGTGAAAGGACTGGCACAAAGTCATCCTACTGGCTTTTTTTTTTCCTAAAGAGGTACTAGAACTCCCTGTCTCCTGGTGATTGGCCCAAAGTCACCCAACTGGCTTTCATGGCTAAGGCGAGACTAGAACTCCCCGTCTCCTGGTGATTGGCCCAAAGTCACCCAACTGGCTTTCATGGCTAAGGCGGGACTAGAACTCCCTGTCTCCTGGTGATTGGCCCAAAGTCACCCAACTGGCTTTCATGGCTAAGGCGAGACTAGAACTCCCCGTCTCCTGGTGATTGGCCCAAAGTCACCCAACTGGCTTTCATGGCTAAGGCGAGACTAGAACTCCCCGTCTCCTGGTGATTGGCCCAAAGTCACCCAACTGGCTTTCATGGCTAAGGCGGGACTAGAACTCCCTGTCTCCTGGTGATTGGCCCAAAGTCACCCAGCTGGCTTTCAGGAGGGTCAAGAACTCACCGTCTCCCAGTTTTTAGCCTAGTCCCTTACATCCTCCCTCTTTTCAATTTGCAGGTTGCCGAGCCCTCCCACCCTTTCTATTTTTGCACGACCATCCTACTTTCTGTTTCTCTCCAAGCTCTGGGGTATTATTGTCACCACCCACCCCAAAATCCTTTGACAGACACATCCTCCCCCCCCCCCATTTATTTTGCTTGGATGCCCGCCGTCACCTGCCTGTTCCTTCCCCAATTTAGCCATGTCTGCCTTCTCTGTGCACTAATCTTGGTTTCTTTCTTCCTTTGATAAACCTCTTCCTCCGTTTCGGTTTCATGCTTTAGCCTCCTTCGCAATCCAGAATGTTTCCAGCCAACCCCCTTCGGTCTTTAGGATCAAATATCTCAGTGGCTGAGCTTGTCGATCAGAAGGTCGGCAGTTCGGCGGTTCGAACCCCTAACGCCGCGTAACGGAGTGAGCTCCCATGACTTGCCCCAGCTTCCGCCAACCTAGCCGTTCGAAAGCAGGTAAAAATGCAAGTAGAAAAATAGGGACCACCTTTGATGGGAAGGGAACAGCGTTCCGTGCGCCTTCGGCGTTGAGTCATGCTGGCCACATGACCACGGAGAACGTCTTCGGACAGTGCTGGCTCTTCGGCTTTGAAATGATGAGCATCGCCCCCTAGAGTCGGGAATGACTAGCACAGATGTGCGAGGGGAACCTTTACCTTTATAAGTTAATGCAGTTACAAACTTGAAAATCTGGTCTGAAGAGGAAGTAAAACTTACCACTGCAAACTCAAGGTAGTTTCATTATAAAATTCCGAACCATTTACCACAGTCGTCCCGGTGGTTTAGCTATAAAAATTTGTGGGGTTTTTGTTTTTGTTTTAATTTGCTGAGGAAAAGTGGAAGTAGAACTGGTCATTTTTCTTAAGGGACATGTTGTGTCTATTCCTATCATGATGGATTAATTAATTTGGTGGCCATCAGGTTCCTGTCAACTCTTAGAAAACTCATTGATATATATATATTTTTTCCCCACCACGACAATCTGTTCCCAACAGGTTCTTTCAGGATCATACCATAAATGGCCCATTGAAAGAATTCTAGTGGAAATATTCACAAAGGTGAAAAACTGCAGAATGTACCCATAAGAAAGATTGAATTTCCTCTACTCTGAGGCAAAGACTAGTATCCTTGACTTAGAACCATCCGTTTGAATCAAATAGAATAGATCAGTGGTCACCTACTGGTGGTCCGTGAGAAAATTTTGGTGGTCCACAGAAAAGTTATGTGCATTTTTTATATTGCACTAAATCAGGGGTCCTCAAACTACGACCCCTGGGACGGATACGTGCAATGGACGCTTGTGTTGCTGCAGAGAGTCTCCCCCTTCGGGGTCTTTTTGTGTGGGTCAGAGGAGGGCAGAAATTCAGGCTTGGGGTCTGCTTCAGCCTCCTGGTGGGGGGCTTTGGGCGAAGGCTGGAGGGAAGAGCCGCTGGTGGCGAAGAGCTGGAGGGCCTCGTTCCAGTGGGACTGCATCATGGCCTGGAACTGGCTGACCATGTCAGCCCACTGAGCCTCCAGGCGCCGGCACCTGGCCTTGCACTCCCGCGGGTCTTCCCTCTGCTTGGAAAGCCCATGCTCCTAGTCCTCAGTGAGGTGCTTCTGCTGAGCCTCCTTCTCGGTCAGATCCAATTTGGACATTTTCTTTACTATACTATGTTTCTGGTAAAATCCCCAGGAGAAATATTTCGGGTTTTAAGTCAATATGATGATGTATCACTTTTTCCAGCCACATATGTATTTTAGTCCATTTTTGTTTTGCTTCTGCGCAGGTCCACCACATGTGATAGTAGGAGCCCGGTGTCTGGTGGCATTTCCAACATTTAGCTGATTTATCTTGAAACATCTACGCCAGTCTTGCTGGTGGCCAGTGCCATCTATAAAACATCTTATGCAAATTCTCTTTATATGCAGTTGACATTGTTAATTTATAATTTCTGACTACCATTTTGAAAGGGAGTGTTTGTGTGTATAGAATGAAAGTGAGATTTGAGGCACAGTCATTATTTCTTTGCGTCTTCCACCCCCCACCCCCCATCCCTGTTCCGTTCCTGTTTTCCCCGAGCTCAAGCCTCATTCTTACTCATCATCCAGAACTGATTTCTAGAACCTGCTTCAAATCCTTGTGCAATTTGCTTTGATTCTTAATTTATTTATTTTTTGGGGGTGAGATTTGAATCCAGCTCTCTGGATTTTCACTGGGGAAAGAGCAAGGGAGATTTTTTTAAAAAAATAAAAAGTCACAGGCTGGTATGTGTGGTCCTTTGTTTAGTGGCCAAAGTTACAGCAGCTTACCGCCTTCTCAGCTTCCCTGTGTTCACATGACCAAAATCCAGAGGCTTGGCAACTGGCATATACTTACGACAGTTCTAATGTCCCCTTTTGCGACCATCTGACCAGCAAAGTCAATGGGGAAGCTTCACAACTTAAGTTGTGTTACTAACTTAAACCGTGGTAGTGATTCACTTAACGACTGCGGCAAGAAAGGCTACAAAAGGGGTTTGGCGAGAAACGGGGCCTTTTCGGCGGTTTCCCCCTTTGTGCGGAATTTCTTATCTTGTGGAAACATAGTGGGCTCCTAGGTCAGTTGAAAAAGTTTTAATTTTTTTCCGGGTTTTCTTGCCGAATGTTTCCTTCTCCAGCTGTATTTCAAGGGAAGATTGTCCCTTCCACAATCCCTCTCTGTATTTTTTTTTTAATGTTGCTGAATATTCAGCTTCTAAACCAGCGATAAATAGCTTTCACACTGGAGGCCCCTTTTGAAGGATAGCCTTGAAGGGAGCGATATCAATGTCTCCATACATAAGAAAATATTTTTCACTCTGTCGTTTCCTCCTTTCTCTTGAAATGTACACAGTTGGATGAATGAACAAGATGCCATTTCTCTCTCTCTCTCTCTCTCTCTCTCTCTCTCTCTCTCTCTCTCTCTCTCTCTCTCTCTCTCTCTCTCTCTCTCTCTCTCTCTCATTTCTCCCTCTTTCTATCTCATCTCCCCCTCTCCCCCCCTCTCTCTCTGTGTCTCCTCCCTCTCCCTCCTTCTCCCTCTCATCTCTCTCTCTCTCTCTTATCTCTCTCTCATCTGTGTGTGTGTCCCTCTCCCTCTCTCTCTCTCTCTCTCTCTCTCACCTTTCCGTCTCCCCCTTTCTTTCTCTCCTCTCTCTCCTCTGTCTCCTCCTTTCCCCCCTCTCTCACCTTTCTGTCTCTCCCTCCTCTCTTTCTCTCTCTGTCTCTCTCTCTGTCTCTCTCTCCTCTCTCTGTCTCTCTCTCTTTTTCTCTCTGTCTCATCTCTCTCTCTCTTTCTGTCTCCTCCCTCCCTCTCTCTTTGTCTCCTCCCTCCCTCTCTCTCTGTCTCCTCCCTCTCTCTCTCTTTCACCTTTCTGTCTCTCTCTCCCTCCCCCCTCTTTCTCTCTCATCTCTCCTCCTCTCTCTTTCTCTGTCTCTCTGTGTCTCCTCTCTCTCCCTCCTTCTCCCTCTCACCTCTCTGTCTCTCTCTGTCTCTCTTATCTCTCTCTCATCTCTGTGTGTGTGTCTCTCTCCCTTTCTCTCTCTCTCTCTTTGTCTCCTCCCTCTCTCTCTCTTTCATCTTTCTGTCTCTCTCTCCCTCCCCCCCTCTTTCTCTCTCATCTCTCCTCCTTTCTCTCTCTGTCTCTCATCTCTCCCTCTCTCTCTCCCCCTCTCTTATTTCTCTCTCTCTCTCTCTCATCTCTCCCCCCCTCCCTCCCCTCTCTTCCTTTTTTCCGGGTCATTCCACAAGATGGTTTTACAAGGGCCTGTTCTGAGATTACATTCCCCTGAAATGCTGAATGGCTTCCTTTAGATCAAAGTGCTTCTTTGTGAAAATCCCCACATTCTCGGCACGCTTCTGCTATTGCTAGATAGAACTTTTTTTTAAAATCAAAGTTCGTACCAAGCTTTTGTTCCGTAAAGCTTATCAGGGCCTGGAGGTCAGAAATAAAACAAGAGTTTGCTTTCAGCAAGTCTGTTCATTCCAGGTCTTGAAAAAGGAAGCGTTCCAACCGAGAAAATTGCTGTTCCCCAGGGAAAAAAAAAAATGTAAATGGATGACAGATGGATGGGCTGCCTCTCATATATCCTCTTTTAATGGAGGAAAAGGTCTCACGGTCAACAGGAAAACACAAAGAAGCAATAATGTTAGACATCCATTCCAGCAATAAATTCAGAATTTCAAAAGCTGAAAGAATAGTTACCCTCTAAGAGTAACTGTAATTTACAGTTTGGTTTAGTGATTAAGGCACTGGGCTAGAAAGCGGGAGAACCTGAGTTCTAGTCCTCTGTAGCCATGAAAGCTGGCTGGTTGACTGTGGCCCAATCACCAAGGAGACAGAGAGTTCTAGTTCCACCCTAGGCATCTTCCTTTTTTCCTTTTTTATTCTTCCATCTTCCTTCCTTCCACTACTTATATTCCACTTCACAGTGCTTTCCAGCCCTCTCTAAGCGGTTTACAGAGTCAGACTCTTGCCCCCCAACCACCTGGGTCTCCATTTTACCCAACTCGGAAGGATGGAAGACTGAAGGAGGGAGGAAGGAGGGAGGAAAGAAGGAATGGAGGGAGGAAAGGAAGGAAGGAAGAGAAATAGCACTTAGACTTCTATCCCACTTCACAGTGCTTTTACAGCCCATCCTAAGCGGTTTATAGAGTCTGCCTCTTTCCCTCAACCATCTAGGTCCCCATTTTACCCACCTCGGAAGGATGGAAGGCTGAGGGAGGGAGGAAGGAAAGAAGGAATGCAGGGAGGAAAGGAAGGAAGGATAGCAATAGCCCTTAGACATATACCACTTCACAGTGCTTTATAGCCTTCTCTAAGCGGTTTACAGAGTCAGCCTCTTGCCCCCAACAATCTGGGTCCTCATTTTACCCACCTCAGAAGGATGGAAGGCTGAGTCAACCTTGAGCTGGTCAACTCCTGGCAGCGGGCAGAATTAGCCTTCAATACTGCATTCTAACCACTGCACACCATTGAAGGAAGGAAGGAAGGGCAATACCCCTTAGACTTATATATATACTGCTTCGTAGTGCTTTACAGCCCTCTCTAAGCGGTTTACAGAGTCAGCCTCTTCCCCCCCCCCCCAATCTTGATCCCCATTTTACCCACCACCTCGGAAGGATGGAAGGGCGAGTCAACCTTGAGCCTGCTGAGATTCGAACTGCCGAATTGCAGGCAGGCATAGTACAAAGCCTGCTTGAGCAGGGGGCTGGACTTGAAAACTTCCAAGATCCCTTCCAATTATCCTTATGTTCTATCTCCTGTTGCTGGTTAAACAAACCATCTGGATGGGGTTCTTATCTGTTACACAAGAAGGGGACTGGATAGAAAAGGCATCGTGGTTTTCCTCTCCAAGCTCATCTCTTCCCGTTTTCTACCCCCCACCCCCACCCACCCCGCCTGGCAGCTATCTTTGCTGGATTCTTCCGTTGCTGCCTCCTCTTTTGAAGATGGTCAAGCTGGACATCCACACCTTGGCCCACCACCTGAAGCAGGAGCGGCTCTACGTGAACTCCGAAAAGCAGCTGATCCAGAGGCTGAATGCCGAGGTGCTGAAGACGGCCGAGAAACTCTATCACACCGCTTGGATCTCCAAGCAACAGAGGATCAATTTGGACCGGCTAATCATCACCAGGTAACGACTCCTCTGAGCCACAACCTTTCCCCCTTTTTCGAAAGAACGGGGTGTTCCCCCCCCCCAAAAATGCAAAAAAGGTCTATTATTTCAGCATCTTTCTTGATGATGCTTCGAATAGCAATAGCAATAGCAGTTAGACTTATATTCCGCTTCATAGGGCTTTCAGCCCTCTCTAAGCGGTTTACAGAGTCAGCATATCACCCCCACAGTCTGGGTCCTCATTTCACCCACCTCGGAAGGATGGAAGGCTGAATCAACCTTGAGCCGGTGAGATTTGAACCGCTGAACTGCAGATAACAGTTAGCTGAAGTGGCCTGCAGTAACCATTGCGCCACCTCGGCTCGGAATAGAGCGGTTGCGGCGGCCGAGAAGTGGCTGTGGGTTCGAACCTACCCTGTTTTCCCGAAAATAAGACCTCCTTGCATAATAAGCCCAATCAGGCTTTTGAGCGCATGCGCTAAAATAAGCCCATCCCCTGAAAATAAGCCCTCCCCTAAAATATTTAAACGCATGCGCAGCCAGTCCCGGCCATTTCCAGGTTTTTTTCCTTTTGAAGACATTTCTCTTCTCATCCAAGGAGCTTCTTCAGTTTCCCCACCATCAAGTCAGAGCCGAAGAAGCTTCTCGGATGAGGAGCAAAATGTCTTCAAAAGGAAAAATAAACAGAAAGTCCAGTTGGCTCTTTTTGGGGGGGGGGGGGAGCACCTAAAAGACAGGTCACGTGACTTCAAGATGCTGCAAATAGAATTAGGGAGAATATTGTTACTCGTGATTTTGTATAACATATTTAAGGTGAATGCCAGAGGTCCAGATTAGACTTTGAAAAAAAGGATGGTATTAGGAAGGCCCAAGAACAGTGTTATGGCTATTGGAAGGATGTCGTAAACATTGATTAATTGAAAAAGGAAGGAATTCGTGCTGATATCAATACATATAATAACACTAGACTTTATCTAGTGTTAATGTTTATCTGTATTGATATTGGTTTTGTACCAAAAAGATTGAGGCTCAGATGCCACACTGCCTCATGCAGTGATAATTGATGATATTGGGGCATGTTGATAAAACGTCACTCAAAAAAGAAAAGGATGTTGCAAAGAGGCATGAGGGCTAGCCGGTTGCCCACCAAGCACCCAAAAGCTCCTTTGACCACGGGGATACGGGCAGGGCAGCCGTCAGCTCTCCATAACCAGGTCGTACGTTCTTCTGGGGAGGACCCTTGTAACTTTGAGTGTATTTCTAAGGGGCCGGCCGTAAGGTGAGGACTGTTGGTTCCAAATAGCACCCCAAAGTAAATCAGGGTCCAAGGCAAAGGATTGTTCAAAGTTCCAATTTATTGAGAGAGCCATGTTGGCACAACTGGGAAAACCCGAATCTGAAAGCTTCCCAGTTTTCCCCACCCAGTTGAAAGGTCTTGCCCCCGCACTCAAAGGTCCATCCCATGATCCAATCTCCCACTGACACCTTGGCAGCTTCCACCCATCCCATTTCAGTCAGGTGCAGAGGTGCAGAGACAAAGGATGACCTTGGCTTTCTAGAAAGAATGTTGTTATGGCTACATATCATCTAACTCCATACAATCCCACTTTCCCACCATAGAAAATGCATAGTAGGATAATAGAAAATGTGGGAGGCCAAAGACCCAAAGGAAAAGAGGTCTGCAGGCCTGACAAGGACCTTTGGTCTGTTGGTGGTCCGCCTCCTCCGTGCCTAGGACTTCCGTAAGGAAATCCCCCCCTCCTCCTCTTGTTACAGTGCCGATGCCTCGCCGGCCGAGTGTTGCCAGCATGCCAAAGTGCTGGAGGACACACAGTTTGTGGACGGCTACAAGCAGCTGGGCTTCCAAGAGACGGCCTATGGCGAGTTCCTTCACCGGTTGCGCGAGAACCCCCGCCTTATCGCCTCCTGCCTGGTGGCCGGGGAGAAGCTGGCGCAGGAGAATATCCAGAATGTCATCCACACTGTCTTCACCTCCATCTACGGCAACTGCATCATGGCCGAGGACGAGAGCTTGCTCCTCCAGGTCCTGCGCTACCTGATCGAGTTCGAGCTGAAGGAGAGCGAGAACCCGCGGCGGCTGCTCCGGAAAGGCACCTGCGCCTTCAGCATCTTCTTCAAGCTCTTCTCCGAGGGCCTCTTCTCCGCCAAGCTCTTCCTGACGGCCACCTTGCACGAGCCCATCATGCAGCTCCTGGTGGAGGACGAGGACCACCTGGAGACAGACCCCAACAAGCTCATCGAGCGCTTCTCGCCCGCCCAGCAGGAGAAGCTCTTCGGGGAGAAGGGGTCAGAGAGGTTCCGGCAGAAGGTCCAGGAGATGGTTGAGTCCAACGAGGCCAAGCTGGTGGCCCTGGTCAACACCTTCATTGGCTACCTCAAGCAGAACACCTACTGCTTCCCGCACAGCTTGAGGTGGATCATGTCCCAGATGTACAAGACGCTCTCCTGCGTGGAGCGGCTGGAGGTGGGCGAAGTCCGGGCTATGTGCACCGACCTCCTCTTGGCCTGCTTCATCTGCCCCGCGGTGGTCAACCCGGAACAGTACGGGATTATTTCGGATGCGCCCATCAATGAAGTGGCAAGGTTTAATCTGATGCAGGTACAGTGTCGCTCCCTCTTCCCGTCCATCCCCCAACTCTTCTACCTCCCATCTCCCTCTTCCTTCTCTTAGTCTCCTTCCTTCTCTTAATCTCCTTCCTTCCTTCCTTCCTTCCTTCCTTCCTTCTTTCCTTCATTCCTTCCTTCCTTCCTTCCTTCCTTCCTATTCCTTCCTTCCCTTAGTCTCCTTCCTTCCCTTAGACTCCTTCCTTCCTTCCTTCCTTCCTTCCTTCCTTCCTTCCTTCCTTCCTTCCTTCCTTCCTTCCTTCCTATTCCTTCCTTGCCTTAGTCTCCTTCCTTCTCTTAATCTCCTTCCTTCCTTGCCTTAGTCTCCTACCTTCCTTCCTTCCTTCCTTCCTATTCCTTCCTTCCCTCAGTCTTCTTCCTTCCTTCCTTCCCTTAGTCTCCTTCCTTTTCTTAATCTCTTTTCTTCCTTCCTTCCTTCCCTTAGTCTCCTTCCTTCCTTCCTTCCTTCCTATTCCTTCCTTCCCTTAGTCTCCTTCCTTCTCTGAATCTCCTTCCTTCCTTCCTATTCCTTCCTTCCCTTAGTCTCCTTCCTTCTCTTAATCTCCTTCCTTCCTTCCTTCCCTTAGTCTCCTTCCTTCCTTCCTTCCTTCCTTCCTTCCTTCCTTCCTTCCTTCCTTCCTTCCTTCCTTCCTTCCTTCCTTCCTATTCCTTCTTTCCATTAGTCTCCTATCTTCTCTTAATTGCCTTCCTTCCCTTTGTCTCCTTCCTTCCTTCCTTCCTTCTTTCCTTCCTTCCTTCCTTCCTTCCTTCCTATTCCTTCTTTCCATTAGTCTCCTATCTTCTCTTAATTGCCTTCCTTCCCTTTGTCTCCTTCCTTCCTTCCTTCCTTCCTTCCTTCCTTCCTATTCCTTCTTTCCATTAGTCTCCTATCTTCTCTTAATTGCCTTCCTTCCCTTTGTCTCCTTCCTTCCTTCCTTCCTTCCTTCTTTCCTTCCTTCCTTCCTATTCCTTCTTTCCCTTAGTCTCCTATCTTCTCTTAATTGCCTGCCTTCCTTCCTTCCTTCCTTCCTTCCTTCCTTCCTTCCTTCCTTCCTTCCTTCCTTCCTTCCCTTTGTCTCCTTCCTTCTCTTAATTGCCTTCCTTCCTTCCTTCCTTCCTTCCTTCCTTCCTTCCTTCCTTCCTTCCTATTCCTTCCTTCTTCGGTCTCTTTCCTCCCTTCCGCCCCCCCTTCCCATCTTCTCCATCCCTTCCTCCCGCTTTAAGATACAGCTGTTAATGAAACCTTTTAGGCGTCATGCCAATTGAAAAAAGTCCTCAGCCGTCTTTCTGTTGTAGGTGGGGAGGCTCCTGCAGCAACTGGCTATGATTGGCTCTGAAGACGGAGATCCTCGCCTCCCCAAGGCCAACCTGGGGAAATTTGACAAGGTAAAAATCCAGAGAATCTTTGAAATTTCCGCCGCCCGCCTTCAAGTTTTACCCTCCCGAGGAGCCACTTAGCCATTGGGTTTGAAGTGGCCAGCAGTTCCTTAAGCCATAAAATGGCAGGAACCGCATGTAGAGTGGCTAAAAATTTAACAAATAATAAAATAACGATTGAGGTTTGCACAACATGCTAAACGAAGAGTCTTTGATTCCCCGTTCTTTGTTTTTACACAACGAAACCCAGCTAAGACGCAATTCGTGTAGCACTAAAACCAGGCCGTGCAGGTAAAACAGTGGCACAGAGAGAGATGCTGTTAAGAATCTCTGATCGACATGGCTTATATCCCCCCTGACAGGGCTGTGTGGCTTCATTCCTGGATGTGGTCATCGGCGGGCGGGCGGTAGAAACTCCGCCTATGTCGTCCATCAACCTCCTGGAAGGTCTGAGTCGAACAATGGTTTATATGACCTATAGCCAACTTACTACGCTGGTAAGTGTCCCCAGAACCCAAAGGCATTGTGTTGGAGAACACACAAACCAGCATTCAGAGACACTGCAGTTTAAATAGGCTTTTACTTTCATGGAAATAGAGGTATCAGAGTCCATCAAACAGTCCAAGTCATACACGGATAAGACAGTCAGTCATCAACATCTTTCAGTTAAGGATAATCCAAATAACATAGTCCATAAACACACAAACAGTCCGGTACTCAAAGTTTGCTAGCAGTTGCAAAACTTACAATAGCTCACGGCACTTTCTAACAGCCAGCTTCCAAAACACTCCGATCAGATCAGCCCAGCATCTAACGAACAGAGAGCTAACCGTCATTCTGGCTCCCTCTTATGGTCGATTGAGGAAAACAGCAACCAATCACATTTTACAGTATGATTTAAAGAAACAGATATAGCATTGTTACATGATTTATGTATTGCCAACCGAATCATTAGATTATATTCCTAACTTTGGTCTTCCTTGATTGGGCTGCTGTTTAATGTTAGCTTGGTTAGTTCCTGGATTGGGATGTTGATTCCTTGATTGTTGGTCTAATGTTAATTTCATTGCTTTGGTGTTTTGGTTTCCCTTTAAGCTTTTGGGTTGTCTCTTTTGAGCGGTGTGTAGACAATATTTATCATTAAATCAGCTAAATGTTGGAAATGTCACCTGACTTGTACTATCATATGTAGTAGACCTGCGTAGAAACAAAAAAAATAGACTAAAATACATACGTGGCTGGAAAAGATGACACAACCTATTGACTTAAAACCTGAAATATTCCTGTTGGGGATTTTATCAGAAACTTATAGTAAAAACAATGTATATTTGATTATTCATGTTATAACAGCAGCTAGGATTGTATTTGCACAAAATTGGAAAAGCGAAGAGATTCCTACTGATTATGAAAGTATTAGAATGGGCAGAAATGAACAGATTGACACTGGCAATTAAAAAGAAAGAACAAACTGATTATTATATTATATGGGAATCACTTTATCGATGGTTAGAGAATAAATAGGAGAATTAGCAGTAAAAATGTTGGTGTAACGTATAGAAAATGTATCAATAAATAAAATTAATAGAGTTAAATAAATCAAGAGGATTGTTACAGTATTACAGTATTAGACATTTAAGGTTTAGGAATAGCTCAGATAATGAATATGATTGTAAACTTTAATTGTTATTGCACTAAATATTTGCACCCACACTGTTTAATGGAAGATGGATTGTTTACACTGAAAAAAATATATAAAAACGTATTTAAAAAAAGACGTTGTTCATCTCTATGTGCCTGTTGATGGCTGATACGTATCTTTTTTTTAACCAGGTGAGCTTTATGCGGAACGTCATGTCCGGCGATCAGCTGAAGGAGGATCGAGTGGCTCTCGAAAACCTGCTCTTAAATCTACCCCAGAACAAGCCGGGGAAGAGCGGGAGCCAGGAGCTGACCCCTTACAACACCCCGCAGCTCTCGCCTGCAACAACTCCAGCCAGCAAAAAAAATCGACTGGCCCTCGGTAAAAACAGGAGGCTGACCAGTTGGGGTGGGGAAAGAAAACACAGGCAGTCCTTGACTTTTACAACCAGAATTGAGCCCTAAATTCTACCTTGCTAAGCAAGACGAATCGTTAAGTGAATTTCCCGCCCCCCCATTTTACAATCTTTCTTGCCCCTCCCCTCGTTGTTAAACGAGTCACTGCCGTTGTGTGAAGTTAGTCACACGGTGGTTGAATCAGGCTGCCATGTTGAAAAGGGAAAAAACATGGTCCAATTGTCGTAACGTCAAACGGTCACTAAATGGATTGTCATAAGTGGAGGACTACCTCTGTTTAAAAATCCAATTTGCTGGGCTTCAGTTTTTAGAGTGCTTTCCTTCTGAATAATTCCTCGTTGCTCCTTTGACAAATGTTTGCAATTTACAACTGTCCTGGGGTCTTTTGTATCCTCTCAACGATTTTTCTTCTGTTTCTCTTCAATGCGGCCAATCCAGGACAACAATTGGCTACCATCACTGCCTGGGATACCTCCGCTACCAACCTCACCGCTCATATAAATCTCGTAACCCCTTTTGGTGGGTAGTGGTCCTTTCTCTCTGCTTCTTCCTGTTGATTAGGGTCTCTGCAAAGCTGATCTTGGTAGGGAGGCGGTGGCTCGGGGGCTTAAGACGCTGAGCTTGTCGATCAGAAAGGTCGCCAGTTGGGCGGTTCGAATCCCTAGCGCCGCGTAACTGAGTGAGCTCCTGTGACTTGTCCCAGCTTCTGCCCACCTAGCAGTTCGAAAGCACGTCAAAAATGCCAGGAGAAAAATAGGGAACCACCTTTGGTGGGAAGGGAACAGCGTTCCGTGCGCCTTCGGCGTTGAGTCATGCCGGCCACATGACCACGGAGACGTCGTCGGACATTGCTGGCTCTTCGGCTTTGAAACGGGGATGAGCACCGCCCCCTAGAGTCGGGAATGACTAGCACATATATGCAAGGGGAACCTTGACCTTTAAAGCTGGAACTTTCCATGCTGGCTTACTTCTCTGAACGCATGTGAAGAAACATTTTTTGCTGGGCAGCTTTGCTTATTTAGTTATTTATTTATTCATTTATTTAGCATCCTGCCATCATCATTTTTACAAATTACTCAAGGCGGGGATGCACCTATAATCCAACACAGCTCTCTCCGCCAATTTTCTCCCGAAACGACAACCCTGTGAGGTTGGTTGGGCTGAGAGAGACTGGCCCAAAGTCACCCAGCTGGCTTTCATGGCAAAAGCGGGACTAGAACTCTCCGTCTTCGGGTGATTGGCTCAGAGTCACTTAGCTGGTTTTCTGAGATGAAGCAGGACTAGAATTCTCCGTCTCTTGGTGATTGGGCCAAAGTCACCCAGGCAGCTTTCAATGCTAAAGCAGGAGTAGAACTCCCTGTCCCCTGGTGATTAACTCACTGCCTCCTGGGGATTAGCCCACAATCACCCAGATGGCTTTCATGGCCAAGGCTGAACTAGAACTCTCCATCGCCTGGTGTTTAGTGCAAAGTCACCTAGCTGGCTTTCATGGCTAAGGCAGGACTAGAGCTCACCATCTCCTGGTGATTGGCCCAAAGTCACCCAGCCGGTTTTCATAGCTAAGGTAGGATTAGAATTCTCCATCTTGTGCTCATTGGCTCAAAGTCATCCAACCAGCTTTCAGGGCTAAAGCAGGACTAGAACTCACCGTCTCCTGGCGATTGGCCCAAAGTCACCCAGCTTTCATAGCTAAGGACTTGAACTCATGGTCTCCTGCTTTTTAGCCTGTTGCCTTAACTTCTAGACCAACTGGAATCGGGCTCCACATACACTGCAATACTCCCTCTCCACTGAGGCTTATTAAAATCAGAATTATCCAGATTCACACATTATTCTAAGCCATCCCGAGACATACTTGGGTTTCCCTTTGGCCAAAGATGGGCAGACTCCTTCCTCAAGTTTCTAAACCAAGCTTTGCAGGATAACATATCTCAACCAGTTGAGGTCAACCCAAGAAATCTACTGTGATGCCCTGTTTCCCCCCAAAATAAGACCTTCCTGGATAATAAGCCCAATTAGGATTTTGAGCTCATGCGCTAAAATAAGCCTTCCTCCACGCATGCGGAGCTGGTCCCTGCCATTTTCCTGGGGGCGGAAAGGGGGGGGGGAAACAGGCTTCCTGCACCTCAAAAATAAGACCTCCCCAAAAATAAGGCCAAGCGCTTATTTCAGGGGTCAAAAGAAAATAAGACCCTGTCTTATTTTCAGGGAATCACGGTAAGTAGCCGAAGATATTTCTCTCTCTCTGGGCACAATGAGAATATATCTACTGAACAAAACTCTGCATTGGTGACAGGAAGGGCATCGGGCCAGCAAAACACTCTGCTCGCCCCATTCAGTTGCCCAGATTCCACCCCGCAGGGGGTTATGGGGCCATTTTAAATGATGGTGGTTTATGATGTTTCGAAGCTGGCATGCACCGGGGATGCATGATGCATTAATATGATTTAAATCGTGAAACGTAGTGGAGGCTATAGAAAGATTCGTATACAGGTGTAAGACGAACTTTGGGCCGTAGGAGAGAATTCAGACAACCTGTCCTGGGTATTACAGGGAAGGTGAGACAGTTCAGATCCTTGGATCTTTCCATATTTTAAATCATATCAAGCTTATAGTAGGGAATTCTCTGCCGAGGGGTAGTAACATTTTAGCTTGAATTTCCAGCCGCTGAAAATGTCAAAGTTTCGTGCAACGTTGAGATCTCAACAACACTTCCCAAAGAACGGACTTACACTGTGGTGTAGCTTTGGTGTAGCTCTAGCCAGTACTAATTCCCTGTATTGATCGCCGTCCGACTGCCTCGTACACCTCACCTCTCACAAGTCTTGCCCTCTGCTGCCCCCTTGTCTTAAATTGTAAGATGTTCTTGAGTCCTCCTCTCCCCTCCAAAAAGGGATATTTACGTATGAATTTGTGGTTGTTCCAGCCACGCGCAGCAGGAGCCGTTCCCATATTCAGATGGACCAACATCCAGATTACGATGGGTTCTCCCAAGAGACCATACAGGAAGTCCAGCCGGAAGAGGTGTTGGTCATTTCTCTAGGGACTGGTCCACAAATCACCCCTGGAATGATGTCAGAAAATGAGGTACATAAGCGAAGGTGAAATAGGCGTCTATTCAAGCGATTCAGTTCCCAATGCTTCCCCCTCCCTCTCTCTGTCTCTGTGTGTGTCTCTCCCCCCTCTCTCTCCCCCTCTCCCTCTCTCTTTGTCTGTCTGTCTCTCTCCCTGTCTCTCTCCTCCTTCCCTCTCTGTCTCTCTCTTTGTCTCTCCCAAATTGACCCGTGTTCTTCAGCTGTTCTTTTCCTCTGGCAACTCTGTGTATGCGTACACTGGGAACAGGCTCCAGCTGTTCTTCTGCCTCACTGAAGTCTGACTCTGAAGGCAGCTGATAACTGTCAGACGGCCCTGTCCCCCTCTCTGCCTCCGACACAGAGCCCTCATCCGAGCCTTCCCCAGACTCCACAACTGGCCCATCTCCCTCCCCAACCTCCTCACTGTCTGAATCTGCTGGCAGGCCCCAACACCTACTTCCAAGGAAGCACAGGAGTTCCCTGCTGCTTTCCAAGGAAATTCCTCGCTACGTCCAGGGAGGGCAGAAAGAGAAATCCCAGCTCCTTGCTTCTGAATCCTGCAACAATGCTTCTCAGGGACCAATTGGGAGAGGAATGCAGGCGTTCATGTGTTTCAAACACCCCACATCACCCCCACCTCCTTTTCTCTCTGCTTCCTTCCCAGGTTTTAAACATGCAGCTGGCCGATGGGAGCCAAGGCGATGTTCCTGTTGACGATTCCAAACTCCACGGTAAACCTGATAAAACCCTGCGGTTTTCCCTCTGCAGTGATAATCTGGAAGGCATATCCGAAGGTGAAGGGCTCACTTTTGTTCCTTGTCCATCAGAAACGCGTTTAAACGGAGCTTTCGTGCATTGCTATCTCCGAACCCGCTGTTGCAAAACTCCATTATCATTATTATTTTGCGCGTTTAGCCCTTTTTCCTTTTTTGTTCTGCCTCGGCTTCCTTCTGTTGCATTTATTGGGTGTCTCTTTTTGGGGCTGGGGTGCAACTCTTAATTGGCCCATTCTCCCCCCCCCCCCCTTCTTCTCCTCCTCCTTCCAAACAGGCCCTTCCAATCGCTCCAATTCGGTATCCTCCCTGGATTTAGAAGGAGAATCCGTTTCCGAATCGGGGGCTGGCCCGTCGGGAAGTAACGGAGTCGAGGCCTTGCAGCTTCTGGAACGTGAGCAAGGTGAGAAGCGACCAGCAAAGTTACCTAGCAGAAATATCTCCCAAGAGGTTGTGGGTGGTGGTGGCATGTAATGGCTCAGTGGTTAAAGATGTTGAGCTTAGAGGAAATAACGGGTTAAAATAGAATAGTTTTTTTTAAATTAGGACTAATGTCTGTGAAATCCAAAAAAGAAATCCAGTATTTAATACTGTTGCAATATAATTCCTTGTGTAGGCATAGTGGTCACCCGTGGCCCAGTTCATACCAGGGCATGCAGAGTCACGCTGAACCACACAGGAGAAAACAAACTCCTAAAACCCCATAACATCCTGATAGTGCATAACATAACATCCTGAGATGTGCCCTACCAATGACACCCAGGATTTGACCATATCAAATATCAAAAGTACAATTTCTAATCTACTGAGCAGTAGATTAGAAATTGTACTTTTACAGGCTGTTTTTAACCACATGCTATTGCTCCTCCTGCCTTTGTCCTATCTCAATAAAAGGGGCTCTCAGACCCCCAATCTGGGTCGCTCCATCCCGAGAAAGGTTGTGTCCTGTCTTTTCTCAACATTGGCCTCATGGGCGAACCATGGGAACGTTACATAATACTACATATAATTACGGCGGCCAGGATTGCCTTTGCCCAGAAATGGGAAAACAAATTTATCCCAAGCGAAGATGAAATAATAAGAAAGGTTATGGACTGTGCTGAAATGGATAAACTAACTAAAGAAATACAGGGAAAGGAAGAATCAGAATTCTACCAGATATGGGATAAATGGTATAGGTGGATGGAGGAAAGAAACAAAAATCAATGAAGGAATACAACAAAACTCAAAAAATAATAGTTATGAGTAAAATAAGAGGGTTAAGAAAGGTGAAACCCAAATGAAATACAATAGAAGGGGAAATAATATAAGGTGAGCGGTATCGATTGCTAATTGCTATTATAAAGAACAGGAAGTTCCTGTTCACACTGTATTGTATAAATGTGGTGTACGTCTAAGTTTTGTGTGTGTGTATTTTACATGTTTGTTAATAAAAATCTTTTTTAAAAAAATTAAAAAAGATGTTGAGCTTGTCAGCTGACAGCCCAGGTTCGAGCCCTGGGCACAGCACACAACAGGGTGAGATCCCTTCCCTTGCTCCAGCTCCTGCCCATCTAACAGTTCGAAAGCATGCAAATGAAAGTAGATAAATAGGTACCACCACAGCATTCTGTGCTCCTTGGCATCTGCTCACGCTGGCCACATGACCACGGCAGTGTCTTCTGACAACCCCATGGCTCTCTTGGATAAGAAACGGGGATGAACCTCAGAGTTGGACACAACTGGACTATTGTGGGCTGCTAGTGGAGTTGGCAGCAGAGTCAGAGAGTGGGGAGGGTTGGGGAGGAAGATGGGCCAGTCCTGGAGTCTGGGGAAGGCTCGGATGAGGGCTCTGTGTCGGAGGCAAAAAGTGGGCCAGGGCTGTATGCCAGTTATCAGCTGCCTTCAGAGTCAGACATCAGTGAGGCAGAAGAACAGCTGGAGCCTGTTCCCAGTGTGCGCATGCGCAGAGTTGCCAGGCGAAGGGAACAGCTAAAGAACAAGGGTCGACTTAGAATTATTTTTTAAACAAAACTTTTCAGTCAATCTCTCTCTTTCTCTCTGTCCTTTTTCTTTTTTCTTTTTTGGCAAATAGCTACCACCCAGGACAACCTGGATGATAAGCTCCGTAAATTTGAGATTCGCGACATGATGGGCTTGACCGAAGACCGGGACATCTCGGAAACCGTGAGCGAGACCTGGAGCACAGACGTGCTGGGAAGTGACTTCGACCCGAATATTGACGAAGACCGTTTGCAGGAGATCACAGGTAACATATTTGGGGGCTGTTGAGCAAGGAGGTGAAAGGGAACCTTTGATTCATAAATGGTCCTGCGAATGAAAGTGAACCTTGCCTGTCCATAGTAGATAGTCTTTCTTCCTCCTCCTCCCTCTCATCTCTCTGTCTCTGTCTCTCTTTCTCATCTCTCTGTGTGTGCGTCCCTCTCCCTCTCTCTTTCTCTGTCTCTGCCTCCTCCCTCCCTCTCTCTTTCTCACCTTTCTCTCTCTCCCCCCCCCCTCTCATCTATCATCAATCTATCCTTCTGTTATCTATCTATTGCAGGGGTAGTCAACCTTTTTATACCTACCGCCCACTTTTGTATCTCTGTTAGTAGTAAAATTTTCTAACCGCCCACTGGTTCCACAGTAATGGTGATTTATAAAGTAGGGAAGTAACTTTACTTTATAAAATTTATAAAGCAGAGTTACAGCAAACCCCTACCGCCCACCATGAAAGCTGAAACGCCCACTAGTGGGCGGTAGGGACCAGGTTGACTACCACTGATCTATTATCTATCATCAATCTATCCTGTCATCTATCATCCATCTATCCTATCCTTCTGTGTTGTCTGTCTGTCTGTCTATCATCAGTCTAGCCTTCTGTCATCTTTCATTTATCTATCTGACTGTCCGTCTGTCTGTCTATCCATCCGTCCAACCATCCTATCCTTCTGTGTCATCTATCTAGCCATCCATCCATCCATCCATCCATCCATCCATCCATCCTATCCTTCTGTGTTGTCTGTCTATCTGTCTGTCTGTCTCTATTTTCTTTCTATCTATCTATCTATCTATCTATCTATCTATCTATCTATCTATCTATCTATCTATCTATCTATCTATCTATCTATCTATCCTTCCGTGCCATCTATCCATCCATCCATCTATCCATCTATCATCAACTTATCTATCAGTCATCTATCTATTCTTCTGTGCCATCCATCAATCAATCATCAATCAATCCATCCATCCATCCATCCATCCATCCATCCTTGTGACCTGTTCACAGTGACTTCTCTCCCCCAGGGGCTGCGGCTGAAAACGTCCTGGGCAGCCTGCTGTGTTTGCCTGGTTCCGGCTCGGTGCTCTTTGACCCCTGCACGGGTTCCACCATCTCCGAAACCACCAGCGAAGCTTGGAGCGTGGAGGTCCTCCCGAGTGACTCAGGTGAAGAATCCTCCATTGGTAACGTTTTTCCCCAGCGTGCAAAAGGACGGAGAAACGGAGGGAAAAGGGCGCAAGGAGCCGATGGCTCCCTCTTCTCGGCCTTCCGCAACCTGTAAACGGATCCTTCTCTCTTTTCATTTTTTAGTCTCACGGACATATTTACAAGTCTACATTCTCATAGTTTAATTAACTATTATTTTAATTTTAACACTTTTAAAACATTCGTTTTTCCATATAAAATATTAAAATATATGATCGGGATTGCTTTGCTTACCATCCCATACACCTATGTGGTTTTACCACCCTCCTTTCCTTTCCTTTTCTCCCTCCCTCCTTCTCTACTTTCTTCCTCCCTCCTTCCTCTTTTCCCTTTCCTTCTTCTCTTCCCTCTCCCCTACTCTGCTCTACCCCTTCATACCCTCTCTCCCTATCCCTCCCCATCTTCCTCTCCTTTCCTCTTTCTTCTTTCCTTCTCCTTCCCTCTCTCTTCCTCTTCCTACCCCTCCCAATCTTCCTCGCCTTTCCTTTTTCTTCTTTCCCTCTCCTCCCCTCTCTCCTCCTATCCCTCTTAATCTTCCTCTCCTTTCCTCTTTCTTCTTTCCCTCTCCTTCCCTCTCCCTCTTCCTACCCCTCCCCACCTTCCTCCTTTCTTCTTTCCCTCTCCTCCCTATCCCTCCCCATCTTCCTCTCCTTTCCTCTTTCTTCTTTCCCTCTCCTTCCCTCTCTCCTCCTCTTCCTATCCCTCCCCATCTTCCTCTCCTCTTTCTTCTTTCCTTCTCCTTTCCTCCCTCTTCCCTATCCTTCTTAATCTTCCTCTCCTTTCCTCTTTCTTCTTTCTTCCCTCTCTCCTCTTCCTATCCCTCCCCATCTTCCTCTTCTTTCCTCTTTCTTCTTTCCCTCTCCTTCCCTCTCTCTCCCTCTTCCTATCCCTCTTAATCTTCCTCTCCTTTCCTCTTCCTTCTTTTCCTCTCCTTCCCTCTCTTCTCCTCTCCTCTTCCTTTCCTCTTCTATTTTTGTGGTTGCCTATTTTCCTTTTTCCGTCGGGTGTATTTTACGGGATGGCCTTCCAGCAAACCCAGCTTCTGACTTTATATTTGCCATTTTGCATTCCCCTTTCCTCGTTATATTTTCCAACCTGTTTTTTTTTAACCTATGTCTCATTCTTTGAACATATACTTATGTATTTGTACTTTACTACATTTATAGCTCCCCCTTCTTCCACCCACCCACCCCTCCATTTTCATTTAATAGTGTATCACCTGGGTTTCTTTTTCTCTCTCTTCCTTTCTTTTCTATCTTATTCATATTCTTTCTCTAACCAGTCACAAAATCTTCCCCAAGTCTTGAAGTACACCGTTTCTTCTTTATTCCTTTATTTATTTTGGAAGTTCTCCAGGGCCCCACAACTGTCATAAATTCCATATGCTGGTTTGCCGTGCCCTCCAAATTTTGATCACATGACTCTGGGCATGTTGTCCCAGTCGTAAGTGTGAGGACTGTTTGTTTCCCCACACCCCCAACACTGTTGTAACACTTGTCGGTCGTTAAATGAAGGATGGTGAGGACTGTATGTGTTGTGAATCTGATTCTTCCCTCTCCTCTTTAGAGGCTCCAGACCTCAAGCAGGAAGAAAGGCTGCAAGAATTGGAGAGCTGCTCGGGGGTAGGAAGTGCCTCCGATGATACCGACGTGAGGGAAGTCAGTTCCCGGCCTAGCACACCGGGCCTCAGTGTGGTGTCAGGTGAGGAAATACCCCCCCCTCCCCCAGAAAAATAGAAGATTCCTTAGCCTGGGTCAAATTGCTTATGTTTTAGATCAGCGGTCACCTACTGATGGTCCATGAGAAAATGTTGGCGGTCCGCAGAAAAATTATTTGCATTTTTTTATATGGCACTAAAATCAGGGGTCCTCAAACTACGGCCCTTGGGACGGATACGTGCAATAAATGCTTGTGTGGCTGCAGAGAGTCTCCCCCTTTGGGGTCTTTTTGTGAGGGTCAGAGGGGGGCAGAAATTCCCACTTGGGGTCTGCTTCGGTCTCCTGGTGGGGATCTTTGGGCGAAGGCTGGAGGGAAGAGCCGCTGGTGGTGAAGAGCCGGAGGGCCTCGTTCCAGTGGGACTGCATCATGGCCTGGAACTGGCTGACCATGTCAGCCCGCTGAGCCTCCAGGCGCCGGCACCTGGCCTTTCACTCCCACAGATCTTCCCTCTGCTTGGAAAGCCTATGCTCCTAGTCCTCAGTGAGGTGCTTCTGCTGAGCCTCCTCCTCCTCGGTCCGATCCAATTTGAACTGAGCTGTTTTGCCAACTCTTTCTCCTGGTGGCTGCTTAGCTCCAGCAACGGCTTCCTGTTGGGGCCCTAAGGAGCCTGGCAGGCGAGGTTGGCAGAGGAGGGGCGAGTAGAGGCTGGCGAGGCGCTTCTCGACATGATGGACATTGGTTTGGCCACACCCACCCAGTCACATGACCACCTCGCCACACCCACCCAGCCGGTCATTAGGCAGATCATATTAGTGATCCGTGGGATTTAAAATTATGAATTTAGTGGCCTCTGAGATCCGAAAGGTTGGTCACCCCTGATTTAGAGGAAGCAGCAAAGCAGAAATTTATCTGGGTATTTTGAACCACATCTCTTACCTAGAAGCTTAGATTAACCTTCTCCCCTTTGCACAGAGAATTCTGGGAGACTTCATGCTGGAGTTGGGAATCGAAGTCTCCATGCATTAAAAGTCTACAGAGATTCTCCATCACCAGGGTCATGGTTTTCCCAAAGTTTTCTTTTCCAAAAGGCTAACTGGGCTTTTGAAGAAGCTTCTTCAGTTCTTACTTAGTTCTTCAGGAATAGAAGAAGCTCCTTGGGTGAGGAGTGAAACCTCAAGGGGAAAAAAAACCCAGTTAGTTGCCTTTTGGAGAAAAAAAAAAGACATCCATGCATTAGAGGCCAGAATTTTACGCCTTGGCTGCGTGCCTTGGAATTGTGGGAGTTGAAGTCCGACCATAGGCCCAGAGGGTGTCCCTCCATTGTTTCAACGATCCTCAGCCGTGACTGGGCTGGTCCAGGGGAATTCTGGGAATTTACGTCACGTCCCCGGAAGATCTGTGGACTCAACCAGCAGGATAGCCTCCAGTTTTGCCCTCAAGTCGTTTTGCAATTTTTTACACTTCAAGCTGACGAGAGCTCTTTGTCGTCCTCTTCAAAGGTATTAGCGCAACGTCCGAGGATATCCCCAACAAGATTGAGGATCTCCGGTCCGAGTGCAGCTCCGACTTCGGTGGGAAAGATTCGGTCACCAGCCCCGACATGGATGAAGCGGTGCACGGTAAGAGCATAGCAGAATAGCAACGCAGCTGGAAGGGAGCTCGGAGGTCTTCTAGTCCAACCCCCCCTCCCCCCCATCAGAGCGGGAAACCCTATGCCATTTCAAATAAGTGGATGGAAACTAATCAAGGAGAGAACCAACCTGGAAACTAGATGAAATTTCCTGACAGTGAGAATAATTAATTGGTGGAATGGAAGTTGCCTTCAGAAGTTGTGGGTGCTTCATCTCCTCCCCCCCTCCTCCTCTCCTTCTCCTTCTCTTTTTCTCCTTCTCTTCTTCTCCTCCTCCTCCTTCCTTCTTCTCCTCCTCCTCTTCCTCCTCCTCCTCATTCTTCTTCTTCTAATCCCTCTCCTCCTCTTTCTCCTCCTCCTCCTCCTTCCCTCATCCCTCTTCTTTTTCTTCCTTTCCCTTCTCCTTTCCCTTCCTCTTCTCCTTCTCTTTTTCTCCGTCTTTTCTTCTTCTTCTCTTCCTCCTTCCTTCTCCTCCTCCTCCTCCTCTTCTCCCTCCTCTTCTTCTCCTCCTCCCTCCTCCTCCTCCTCCTTCTCTTCTCCTTCTCCTTCCTTCTTCTCCTCTTCCTCCTCCTCTTCTTCTTCTCCTCCTCCTCCGCCCTCTCTTCTTCTTCTCCTTCTCCTCCTCATTCTTCTTCTCCTCCTCCTCTTCCTCCTCCTCCTCCCCTCATCCCTCTTCTTCTTCCTCCTCCTCTCCCTTCTCCTTTCCCTTCCCCGATAAAGCCATGTTGTTGTTCTTCTGCCTGGACCTCCTTTGCCTTCAATTCCCCCCTGGAGGATTTAGTGAAGGAGGCTGTATTTTTCTGGGTGTCGCACCAGTTTGTCCAGATGCGAGTTTGATGATTCCCCCTGGCTTTCCCATCACTGGTCTGAAACGGTACAGGGTCTCCTTCCTCAGCAGGGGGTTGGACTAGAAGACCTCCGCGGTCCCTTCCCAGATCTGTCCTTCTGTGAAACTGTGCTCCATGCATTCGGTGGCTGGGCCGTCTCTCAGCCCTGGAAGAATTTTGCCGAACGATTTCTCCCAATTTGTTCCGATCTTCGCATTTCAGGCGCCAGCCACTTGACCTCTCCTCCTTGTCCAGCGGATTCCCTCCTCGCCATGTTCGACCCCTTGGTGGCTCACGAAGGTAATTCTCTCCCAAGCGGGAAGCCCTCGCGAGCAGCTCCTCCGCCCCCTTCCCCCAAGCTCTACTTGCGACCTTCCTCCACCCCGTGGCCTTTTCCCCCTGCAGTGGTCAGGCCCAAGGTCCACTACGCCCGGCCGTCTCACCCGCCGCCGGACCCCCCCATCTTGGAAGGGAGCCTGGGCGGCAGCGACGCCAGGCTCCCCAACTTCACCTCCCACATGGCCATGCTCTTCGACTCGGAGGCCTTCAAGCAGCGCTACTCCTACCCGGAAAGACTCGTGCGCAGCAGGAGCTCCGATATCGTCTCGTCCGCCCGGAGGCCCATGAGCGATCCCGGCTGGAACAGGCGAGCGGGGAACGAGGAGCGGGAGCTTTCGGGGCAGCCCGGGATCAACATCGGAGGGGTGGCGATGATCGCCGGACCGCAGTCTTCGTTTTCGTCTCCGAGCAAAGATTCCTGCAGGGGAGAGGTAGGGGGGGTCTGTCTGCTTTGACCTCGGCTTCCCCAGCAGCACGAACCTGTGTTCCCGTCCCGATAAACCCCTTTTATTTAACTGACAGTGAATTTTCTCTCCAGCAAAGTCTTTCCTCTCCCGCAGTCTTTCAAGATAGTTCACAATTACCGATCTTTATCAGGCTTGGAGAGTGGCCGGGCCGATATCTTTCAGACGCCGCAATACTTGGCAAGAATGCAGGAATGAACTAATGGTCTCCTGCAAACTCCACTCCCCTTTCGCTCCTCTTTTACTTCCTCTGGGAGGGCCATTCACCGTCCACCTGTGGCCTTACTCCCAAGTCAACCCCTGTTCTTTAGCTCTTCCTTTCGTCTGGCTGCTCTGTGCATGCGCACACTGGGAACAGGCTCCAGCTGTTCTTCTGCCTCACTGATGTCTGACTCTGAAGGTAGCTGATAACTGTCGGACGGCCCTGGCCCCCTCTCTGCCTCCGACACAGAGCCCTCCTCAGAGCCTTCCCCAGACTCCAGGACTGGCCCATCTTCCTCCCCAACCTCCTCACTGTCCGAATCTGCCGCCAGCTCTGCTGGCAGGCCACAACACTTTCCTTTCTTTCACTTTTGCTTCCTTCCTTCTTTCTTTCCTTCCCTCCCTCTCTGCTTGTTTGCCTTCTTTCTGACTTTTATGCTACCATGTCTGAATCTCTTGGCAATGTACTATTTAGTCCCTTCCTGTTTTCACAACTGCCCAGGGGAAGGTAGATCTTCCTACCCGTTGTAACCCAGCTCAGCCTAATTTCTCCCTCCCCGTAGATTGAAGACCGGAAGGACAGCGATGACGAAAAATCAGACCGAAACAAACCCTGGTGGAGGAAGCGTTTCGTTTCAGCCATGCCCAAAGGTGAAGCCATAGTTCTTCAGTTGTTATGACTTTTATTTTTTAAAATCTTCCGTTTTCAACAAAGAGTAACATTCAACTCATTTCCATCTCCTTCCCTCCCTTCTCTCATCTTCCTTCTCTCTCTTTCATTTTCCTTCCTTCTTTCTTTCTTTCTTTCTCCTTCCTGCTGTCGTTTCTTTCTTTTTTCTTTCTTCCTTCTTCCTCCCTCCCTCCATTTCCTTCCTTCTCTGTAGCTCCCTCTTCCTTTCCTTCCCTCCTCCTTCATTCCCATCTCCCTCCTCCTTTCTTCCCTCATTCCCTTCTCCTTTCTTCCTTTCCTTCCCCTTCCCTCCCTTCTCTCATCTTCCTTCTCTCTTTCATTGTCCGTCCTTCCTTCTTTACTTCTTTCTTTCTTTCTTTCTTTTTCCTTCCTTCCTTTTTTCTTTTTATTTCTTCCTTCCGCCTCCCTCCATTTCCTTCCTTCTCGGTAGCTCCCTCCTCCTTTCCTTCCCTCCTCCTTCATTCCCATCTCCCTCCTTCTTTCTTCCCTTCCTTCCCCTTCTCTCTCTTCTGTCTCATCTTTCTTCTCTCTCCTTCCCCTTCCTCCCTCCCCTCCCTCCCTCCCTCCCTCCCTTCCTTTCCTTCTTTCTTTCTCCTTCCTGCCTTCCTTTCTTTTTTCTTTTTCTTTCTTCCTTCTTCCTCCCTCCCTCCATTTCCTTCCTTCTCTGTAGCTCCCTCCTCCTTTCCTTCCCTCCTCCTTTCTTCCCTCATTCCCTTCTCCTTTCTTCCCTTCCTTCCCTTTCCCTCCATTCTGTCTCAACTTCTCTCTCCTTCCCCTTCCTCCTTCTCCTCCCTCCCTTCCTTTCCTTCTTTCTTTCCTTCCTTCCTTCCTTCCTTCCTTCCTTCCTTCCTTCCTTCCTTCCTCCTTCCTTCCTTCCTTCCTTCCTTCCTTCCTTCCTTCCTTCCTTCCTTCCTTCCTTTCTTTCTTTCTCCTTCCTTTCTCTTTCTTTCCATGCAAAAAAGGGATCTAGTACCAACTAAAACATATTACCTGCTTACTTCCCAGCTCAAATTCCGTTTAGAAAAAAAGAAAAACAAGACAAGGAGAAGGATGACTTCGTGCCCGACCGATTTCCCTCTCTCCAAGGTTTGTAGGGGTTGCAGTCCTTCTAGCCCGTTCTTGCTAACCTTCCTATCGCTTTGCAAATAGCCCTTGAATTACGAGCCTACCCATTGCGGGTTCGTTCATGAATATTCTGACAGTCTCTGCTTCTCCTTCTCTTACATTTCTCATATTTTTTGGGGGAACATAATTCAGTGTCGTGTTTAGATCTCCAGCCATCCTCTTTTTTCCCCCTCCACGGTGGGTTTAGCTGGTTATTAATTTTGAGAGCCAAAGGAAGGAGGAAGGAGACTTTATCCAGGGTCATTCAGGCCTTGGAACGATTCCAGGTGCCCAAAACATTTGACTGTTTGGTTTGATCCGTCAGACGACTCCGGCCCTCGGCTGAGCACTCAAGCCCAGGCGGCTGAAGACATTCTGGACAAGTATAGGAACGCCATCAAGCGTGCCAGCCCTTGCGAGGGGGCCGCCGTGAATTATGACAGCACCGGTGAGTCTCCCCTCTCGCCGTTCGCCCCTTTCCTTCGGCAGGCGGGCGGGAGAAAGAGAACGACACGCTTACCCTGTCAAATGCCTTTTTTCCCCTCCCAGAAGCCATTGGGGACAACGAGAGCCTCCACGACGCCTTGCAGAACATCTCGGCCGATGACATGCCGGATTCGGCCAGCCAGGCAGCTCAACCGCAGGACTCCACTTTCTCCTACAGGTGCCTCCGGGGGGCTCAAGCACCAGATTGCATGGAGGGGGTTGGGGGAGAAGATGCCCTCAGCTTTCTTTTTAGTGGATAGGAGGCCACGATTAGGGCCCCTGGCAGAGGAGCAGGTCTGATTCTTCTTCTTGCGTTAGATTCATTGGTCGTTTCCTTCCTTGGCTGGTCTTCACAGGCTTAAGGACCTTGGGATGAATGAAAACTAATAAAGGGGGGGGGGGCTTTGTGTGTCTGTGTGTGTGCACATGGAAATCTGGAAGGAAGGGAGAGGTGGAAGGGTAGGAAAGAGGAAGAGAGATGGAGGAGAAAAAAGGAAGGAATAGAAGGATGGAAAAAGGGAGAGGGGAAAGGGAAGTAGGAAGGAAGGAAGGGGAAAAGGGAGGGGAAGAGGCAGGTAGAGATGGAGGGGGAAAAGGAAGGCGGGAGTGCGGGAGAGGTGGAAGGGTAGGAAAAAGGGAGAGAGATGGAGGAGAAAAAAGGAAGGAATGGAAGGACAGAAAAAAGGAGAGGTGAAAGGGAAGTAGGAAGGAAGGAAGGGGAAAAGGGAGGGGAAGAGGGAGGGAGAGATGGGGGGGAAAGGGGAGGGAGGGAAGGAGAGAGAGGTGGAAAGGAAGGAAAGATGGAGGGGAAAAATGGAAGGAAGGAGAGATGGAAGGGAAGTAGGAAGGAAGGAAATGAGGGAATAAGGGAGAGGTGGAAGGGAAGGAAAGATGGGGGTAAATAGGAGGAGGGAGAGGTGGAATGGAAGTAGTAAGTAATGAAGGAAGGAAGGAAAGTAGGCAGGGAGAGATGGAAGAGAAGAAAAGAGGGAGGGGGATAAATGGAAGGAGGGAGAGGTGGAATGGAAATAAGTAATGAAGGAAGGAAACAAGGAAAGGGGGAAGAGGGAGTGGTAGAAGGGAAGAAAAGGAGGGAGGGAGAGATGAAGGGGAAAAAAGGAAGGAAGGAAAGGAGCTAAGGAGGGAGAGGGGGAAGGGAAGTAGTAATTAAGGGAAAGAGGGAAGGAGAAAGAGATCGGGAAAGAAGGAGGGAAGGTTTCGCAGCACTCCTCCTCCTCCTCCTCCTCCTCCTGCCCTCTATTCACGCCCATCTTTTGCTCCCGACAGGGACGCCAAGAAGAAGCTGCGCATGGCCCTCTGCTCCGCCGACTCCGTCGCTTTCCCCGTCTTGCCCCACTCCACGCGGAACGGCCTCCCCGATCACACGGACCCCGAAGGTGAAGCCCCGGTGGCCCCGCCCTGGCCCCCTCCCCCCACAGAGGCTCACTCCCTTCCCCTCCCCATGGAAAGGGAGGCTGCAAAGACTTCTGATCTGCCCACCCCTCACCCGCTCCATTTGGGGGGCAATTGCAAAGAAACTCCTCATTTCCCCCCAATTCATTCTTCTCCTCTCCCCCTTTCCTTTTCTCTCTCCTCTCCTCCCTTTGCTCCTTTTTTCTTTCTCCTCTCTTCCTTTCCCTTTCTCTCTCTTCTCCTTTTGCTCCTTTTTTCTTCCTCTTCTCCTCTCTCCTTTTCCCTTTCTCTCTTCTCTCCTCCCCTTCCTTCATTTTTTCTTTCCTCTCCTCTCTCACTTTCTCTCTCCTCCTCTCCTCCCCTTCCTTCCTTTTTTCTTTCTCCTCTCTCTCTTCTCCTCTCCTCCTCTTGCTCCTTTTTTCTTCCTCCTCTCTCCCTTTCCCTTTCTCCCTCTTCTCCTTTTGCTCCTTTTTTCTTCCTCTTCTCCTCTCCCCTTTTCCCTTTCTCTCTTCTCCTCTCCTCCCCTTCCTTCATTTTTTCTTTCCTTGCTCCCTTTCTCTCTCTTCTTCCTTTGCTCCTTTTTTCTTTCTCCTCTCCCTCTTTCCCTCTCTTCTCTTCTCCTCTCCTTCCATTCCTTTCTTTTTTCTTTCTCCTCCTCCTCTCTCTCTTTCCCTCTCTTCTCCTCTCCTCCCCTTACTCCTTTTTTTCTTCCTCCTCTCCTTGTTCCTTTCCTTCCTCCTCCTCTCTCTTCCCTCCTTCTCCTTCTCCTCCCTCCCTTCTTTCTTTCAGACAACGAAATCGTCTGCTTCCTCAAAGTCCAGCTGGCTGAAGCCATCAACCTCCAGGACAAGAACCTGATGGCCCAGCTCCAGGAGACCATGCGCTGCGTCGGGCGGTTTGACAACCAGACGTGCCGGAAATTGCTGGCCTCGATCGCTGAGGATTACAGGTGCAAAATCCCTCCGTCTCCCCTTTTCAAAACGGATATTTGGGGCAGAGGCTCATGGGGGCATCCTGGAGGAAGGAGGGGGGGGGCATCGTGCGTTGTCCCTTCTGGTCAAAACGACCCATCTCTGAATGTCAAGGATGGGACCTTCTGCTAAAGTCGGCCTGCCGTCTTGGTCTGTTGCAGGAAACGGGCCCCTTACTTCACCTACCTGACCCGTTGTCGCCAGGGCCTCCAGACCACCCAAGCCCACCTGGAACGGCTGCTGCAGCGAGTCCTGAGGGACAAGGAAGTGGCCAACCACTACTTCACCACCGTCTGCGTCCGGTTGCTCCTGGAGAGCAAAGAATCCAAGATCCGAGCGTTCATTCAGGGTGAGGAGTTTCAATGCAATACAGATACAAGAGCAGAGTTGGAAGGGACCTTGGAGGTCTTCTAGTCCAACCCCCTGCCTAGGCAGGAAACCCCACAACACTTCAGACAAATGGTTATCCAACATCTTCTTAAAGACTTCCAGTGTTGGGGCATTCACAACTTCTGGAGGCAAATTCTGTCCCACTGATTAATTGTTCTCACTGTCAGGAAATTTCTCCTCAGTTCTAAGTTGCTTCTCTCCTTAATCAGTTTCCACCCATTGCTTCTTGTCCTGCCCTCAGGTGCCTTGGAGAATAGTTTGACTGCATCTTCTTTGGGGCAGCCCCTGAGATATTGGAAGACTGCTATCATGTCTCCCCTAGTTCTTCTTTTCATCAAACTAGACATACCCAGTTCCTGCAACTGTTCTTCGTATGTTTTATCCTCCAGTCTCCTAATCATCTTTGTCTAATTGGCTCGGCCGGAAGGTTTGACCAATTTCGTTGTATTTAAGTACAATGACAATAACGATTATACTTCTACTTGACAGCCCAAGGATGGGAAAATGAAGATTGGGCTCATTGAATTACATTTGAATTAAGAAATTGGGCAGGGCCAAGACATAGAAGAAACCACCACCCCCTTTCCACTCAAAACTCCAGGTTTATATACTTGGAAAAGGCTCAAGGGTTGGGGTCTCTGAGGAAGAGAGACCGCCTACTGCCAATTACCTACACTAGGCTGATACGATCCCATAGATTAGGCCTCCTCCGAATTCCATCCGCCGGCCAATGTCGGCTGGCAACTACCTGGAGGAGAGCCTTCTCGGTGGCTGCTCCGACCCTCTGGAACGAACTCCCCGTGGAGATTCGTACCCTCACCACCCTCCAGACCTTCCACGTAGCCCTTAAGTCCTGGCTGTCCCAACAGGCTGGGGCTAAAGATTCAACCCCACTCGAATTGTATGACTGTTGTGTTTTTAATGATGTATCGTTTTTATGTTTGTGACTCGTTTGTCCTCCCTCCCCTTGAGTTGTGAGCCGCCCTGAGTCCCCCCAGGGAAAAGGGCGGCATACAAATAAAGCATCTCAATCTCACCCTCCCAAGTGGCTTTACTCCCAAGTTGACCCTGATTTCTGAGCTGTTCTTTTCTTCTGGCAGCTCTGCGCATGCACACACCGGGAAAGGCTCCAGCTGTTCCTCTGCCTCACTCAATTCATAATTTTAAATCCCGCGGACCACACTTACAAGTTTTTTTAAAATAGATGAATAGTATTTACTACAATATTAAAAAAAAGAAAAATAATTTTTCTGCAGACCCCTGGTTGGTGACCACTGCTTTGGAGAATAGCTCGACTCCCTCTTCTTTGTGGCAGCCCCTGAGATATTGGAAGACTGCTATCATGTCTCCTCTGGTCCTTCTTTTCATCAGGCTAGACATACCCAGTTCCAGCAAATATACAGTATATCAAGAGCACACCCCCTCACATTTTGTCAATATTTAAGGATATCTTTTCATGGGACAACACTGAAGAAATGACACTTAGCTACAATGTCAAGTAGTGAGTAGGCAGCTGGTATAACAGTGTAAATGTACTGTCCCCTCAAAATAACGTAACACACAGCCAGAAAGAGTTAAATATTGACAAAATGTGAAGGGGGGGGTACTTCTGTGACCTACTGTAAGTGTAAGGGCTGTTGCTAGCGCTGACCCTCGCTGTTCCTTGCCCAAAGATTTCCAGAAGCTGACGGCGGCGGATGACAAAACGGCCCAGGTGGAAGACTTCCTGCAGTTCCTCTACGGGGCGATGGCCCAGGACGTCATCTGGCAGAACGCCAGCGAGGAGCAGATGCAGGACGCCCAGCTGGTGATCGAACGCAGCGTCATGAACCGCATCTTCAAGCTCGCCTTCTACCCCAACCAGGATGGGGACATCCTGCGGGATCAGTGAGTCTGCTCGCCGGCCGAGTCTCCTCCTTGCCGTCCTCGGGGTCTTCAGCCCACACGGAGGTTGGGAAGGGGGCGGCTCTTTTCAGGGGAGACTCTATGGGGTCTCACCCTACACTTCTGAGTTTCAATCGAGGGGGATATCTGAAGCTCGGGGTTGAAATGAAGGGGTCCTCGGTGCTCTCCGTGCTTGGTGGTTCTCTTGTAGACATTTCTAGCACTGATGAAGTTACCTAGTTGGGTAATGAAATCATCATCATCATCTTCATTTAATGAGCCCATAATCACTTGCAGGGTGGGATTTGGTTTATTGGCCGGATGCTCTTCCTGTCGCCAGGGCGGAGTTTTGTTCAGCAGCTCCATTCTCATCGTCCCCAGAGAGAGGAACTATCACCCTCTACCTAGGATCGAACTCACAGCCTCCTGATTGTGAGGCGATAGCGCCACCCCTAGGCCGCCGCACCCACTCTCAGCTGGCTTCCGACAAGCAAAATGAACCAGGGAAGCCGGTTTCGCTTAACGACCTTATCATTCACCGAACTGCGGTGGTTTGCTTCACATTCACAGCAAGGGGAGGGAAAGGTCATAAAATCGGACGTGGCTCCCTTAGCAACCACCTTAGGAGTGGAAATTCTAAGTTATGGTCGTAAGTGAAGCTCGCCTGCGTTGCCCAAGAGATTTGGGGAGAGACGTAACAAAGAGAAAATGAAGTGACACTCCTCCTCCTCCTCCTCTCGTTTATTGCCAGGCTTCTTCATGACCACATCCAGAGATTGTCCAAAGTGGTGACTGCCAACCATAAAGCTCTCCAGATCCCAGAGGTAATCCCTCATCTCAAAAGATCCCTTCCTTCCGGTTGCAGAATCCACCAGGCTACAAGAGGAAGCGTGATTAAAACCTGTGCAAAAATGAGCCAGCCAGTTGGGGAGCAGGGAAGAGGGGAAGGCTGGCAGGTGTAACCCAATAGTCAGTGACTTTTTGGTGACTTACGACTGGTGTTTCGGCAATACGACCTTGCCCATGTTTCGCAATTCGGGCGCTTGGCAGCTGGCTCCTATTTACGATGGTCACAAGGGGCCACACAGTCCCCTTTTGCGACCTTCTGATCAAAGTAAATAGAAGAAGCCTGATTCGCTGGACCCGGGCCTCATTGCTAACTTAACAACCACAGGGATCCACTTAAAACAACAGTGACCAGAATGGGCATAAAATGGGGCATGAAACTCATGGGACAACTATCTCTTTAGCAGTTAGAAATTTCCGGCTCCCTTGGGGTCATAAGTTGAGACAGTCTGTAGTGGGGGGAAGACATGACCATGGAGGTGGATACCTGTGGCTTGATTTTTTGATTGTGGCCCGCCAGCAGAGCTGGCGGCAGATTCGGACAGTGAGGAGGGTTGGGGAGGAAGATGGGCCAGTCCTGGAGTCTGGGGAAGGCTCTGAGGGAGGGCTATGTGTCGGAGGCAGAGAGGGGGCCAGCCCTATGCCAGTTATCAGCTGCCTTCAGAATCAGACATCAGTGAGACAGACGAACAGCTGGAGCCTGTTCCCAGTGTGCACATGCACAGAGTTGCCAGATTAAGGGAACAGCTAAAGAACAGGGGTCGACTTGGAGTAAGGCCACAGGTGGACGGTGAATGGCCCCTCCCAGAGGAAATAAAAGAGGAGCGAAAGGGGAGTGGAGTTTGCAGGAGACCATGAGTTCACTCAATTGGTTCGTGACTCTCCGAGACTCCTTGCCAAGTTTTGCAGAGATCCGCCTGGCAGCTCTCCAAGCCAGATAAGGTCTGTGACTGTAAATCCTCCCTTGAAAGACTTTGCTGGAGGTGAATGAGCAGAATTCACAGTCAATTAATAAAAGGGGGTTTTCTCCTCTGGCCCCTCCCAGAGGGAATAAAAGGGGGGAGAAAGGGGAGTGGAGCTTGCAGGAGACCATTAGTTCATCCCTGGCATTCTTGCCAAGTATTGCGGCATCTGAAAGTTACCGGCCTGGCCACTCTCCAAGCCCGATCAAGGTCAGTAATTGTGAACTATCTTGAAAGGCTGTGGGAGAGGAAAGACTTTGCTGGAGAGGAATTCATTGTCAATTCAATAACAGGGATTTCTCGGGACGGGAACCCAGGTTCGTGCTGCTGGGGAAGCCGAAGTCAGAACAGTTTTCTATCTCGAGACAACCTGGATGTCCTTCAGACCTGGGGACTCCAAATCCCAGCATTCCCCCAACAGGCATTGCGGAGAATGCTGGGAGTTGAAGTCCTCCATCTGGAACCTTCTCCACCCAACTTGGATGAGGTCCCTCAAGAGCCAAACGCCTCCTTCTCTCCCAGGTCTACCTGCGGGAAGCCCCCTGGCCATCGGCCCAGGCCGAGATCTGCACCATCAGTGCCTACAAGACTCCCCGAGACAAACTCCAGTGCGTCTTGCGGATGTGTTCGACCATCATGAACCTCTTGAGTTTGGCCAACGAGGACTCGGTGCCCGGAGCGGACGATTTCGTTCCTGTGCTTGTTTTTGTCCTCATCAAGGTAAGGAGAAGCTACCATAAGGGGTTTCTTCCTCCAGAGGTAACTTCCAAGGTGTCGTCCCTAGAGGTTGTCTTTTTGGGGGGGGCGGGGTTGGGGGGAGTGGGAGGGAACCATCTCCCAAACCAGCAGCGCAAGATTCAAACTGGGTTGTTTAATTGATGTTTGCGTTGGTAGCGAAGGGAGCGTTTCTCTTCTCCCGGAAGGGTTTTGCAAAAGTGGACTTAATTTTTTTCTCCTTTGTGTCAGATCAGCCTTCCTTCGTCCCATCCTCCATCCCTGGTCTAATTCACTCTCCAAATCTTTTTCTATTCATCTTTTCTTTTTTATTCCTTCCTTTCTTCCTTCCTCCCTCCCTCCCTTGCTGCTGGAATCTTTCTCTTCCGTATTTTTCTCTTGTAACCCTTCTTTCCTTTCTCTCTCTCTCTCCTCTCTTTCTCATATTCCTTCTTTCCTTCCTTCCTCACATGACTACATTCGTTCCTCCCTCCTTCCCTTGCTGCTGGAATCTTTTTCATTCTCTTCCGTATTTTTCTCTCGTAACCCTTCTTTCCTTTCTCTCTCTCTCTCCGCTCTTTCTCATATTCCTTCTTTCTTTCCTTCCTTCCTTCCTTCCTCACATGACTACATTCGTTCCTCCCTCCCTCCCTCCCTTGCTGCTGGAATCTTTCTCTTCCGTATTTTTCTCTCGTAACCCTTCATTCCTTTCTCTCTCTCTCTCCTCTCTTTCTCATATTCCTTCTTTCCTTCCTTCCTCACATGACTACATTCGTTCCTCCCTCCTTCCCTTGCTGCTGTAATCTTTCTCATTCTCTTCCGTATTTTTCTCTCGTAACCCTTCTTTCCTTTCTCTCTCTGTCTCCTTCCCTCTTTCTCATCTTCCTTCCTTCCTCACATAACTAGAATCCTTCCTTCCTTCCTTCCTTCCTTCCTTCCTTCCTTCCTTCCTTCCTCCTTCCTTCCTTCCTTCCTTCCTTCCTTCCTCACTTATAACTAGATTCCTTCCTTCCTTTTCTCCCTCCTTCCCTCCCCTCCCTCCTCTGTACATTATCGAGAAATCGTGATCCCACCCCCGACATCCTGCTCTGCCCCCCCCCCGGCAAAAGTTGCAAGAGAGAAAGGGCAGAACCCCCCTCCCCCTTTCTGTTTTGAGTGTTGTCCACTCCCGAATAGAGTCACAGTTAGCGGGCGGGTTGTTGTTGTCGTCTCCCCCACCTTCCCGACCGTGGAGATACCTTCAGCTGGAACTTTAGCCTCCTCCCACCGTTCCCTGAAGAGCCAGTGGCCTTCCAGAGACAGAGACAAGCCCTTTTATTGATTAATCCATGGGACTCTCTCCTGATTTCCTGCCCAGGCCAACCCTCCTTGCCTCCTATCCACCGTCCAGTACATTAGCAGCTTCTACGCCAACTCTTTAACCGGGGAGGAATCGTATTGGTGGATGCAGTTCACCGCAGCCGTGGAGTTCATCAAGACCATCGATGAACGCAAGTGAGCCCAGCCGGCCTTTCCTGCTCCAGGGGTGGGGTGGTGGGGGAGACACCCTGAGGCCACGTAGAAGCTCCTCACGAATGTATTTCTCCTGGTCCCCACCGGAGAGATGCCAGCATTGGAAAGGGAAACCCCTCGCCTTCCCTCTGTGTAAATACGGTATTAATCCGACTAATAGGAGTGCTGGGATGCGTTTCTCATTATTATTATTATTTTTGTATCCAAAAGAAAAGGTTTCTTTTCCGCCCCCTTCCTGCTCTTTCATTTAGGAACTAGCGCGAGATTCCAAAAGGGACCATATTTTATAAGGAATCTTGGAATCTCCCCGAAGTCTCTGACTCTCTCTCTTTTTTTTGTTGTCACTGGGAATCTCAACGGACGGATAAGTTTCTTCCTTTCCCCGGGATGATTTCCCTTTCCTTTCTCCAGTAATAAGAATAGTAATAAAGCCGCAATATTTTTTATTTGTCAATCTGGGCTGGGAGCGAAGACGGAGGTTTCTTAACCATCTTTTTCATTCGCCTGCATCTTCTGGTGGGGTGGGGTGGTGGGGCGGTGAGAAGAAGAGCCCCCTCCCCTCCAAAGCCGGAAGGGAAGAGCTTGCAGGAAGCAAAAAAAAAAAAAAAAGCCGAAAAGGGAAACGTTTCAATCATGATCAAATCGCACGAATGGGAAACTCTTTGCCGTCCGGTGGTTGTGCGAACGGCCGGATATCTCGGGCGGCCCACGGATTCGAATCGGGACACAATTTCTCCAGATCAATGCTTATGACTGCCTACTGAATTTAAAGCTGATTTTTTTCCCCCCTCCCTTTCTCCCTTTTGGAGGGAGAGGGGAGATCAAAGCCCACGTATTTATTTTTAAAATGTGAAAATTTACTAACACTGGAAGTCACCCGAAGTGGGGTGGGGTTTTTTTTGGGGGGGGGGGGTTGTTTCGTTTTCTCAGTTCTCATCGGTCTAGCTTTTTTCTTTTTCTTTTTTGGGGTATTTTTTTTGTTTTTCTTTTTCCAAACGAAATTCGACAAAGCCTTTCAGTATTTGTCTGTTGCACAAGGCAGGAAGTTAGAAACAAAAGGGATTGTGGCAAAGAAATGGTAATATATATATATATATATATATATATATATATATATATATATATATATATATATATATATATATATATATATATATATATATATATATATATATATATATATTTATATATACATATATATCTATATATATCTATATATATAAAAAAAGTCTCGATACCTTTGCTTTTTCCTTCTGGAAGACTGTGTATACTGTACAAATCCCAAATGAACTTTTTTCCCCTCCCCAACGAAAACCAGAAACTGTAATATATATTTTGATTATTCCTATTAAAAAAAAAAACATGCTGCAGGCGTTTGGGCGAAGTCTTTAATGATCTGGTTGCTTCGTGTACGTTTCATTTTGAGTCTCTCAAGACTTTAACTTAAAGGTAAAGCTTTCCCTTGCACATCTGTGCTAGTCGTTTCCGACTCTAGGGGGCGCTGCTCATCTCCGTTTCAAAGCCGAAGAGCCAGCGCTGTCCGAAGACGTCTCCGTGGATATGTGGCCAGCGTGACTTAATGCTGAAGGCGCACAGAACACTGTTCCCTTCCCACCAAAGGTGGTGCCTATTTTTCTACTTGCATTTTTTTTAACGTGCTTTTGAACTGCTAGGTTGGCAGAAGCTGGGAGAAGTCACGGGAGCTCCCTCCATTACGCGGCGCTGGGGATTCGAACTGCCAAAGGTGGTTCTTATTTTTTCTACTTGCATTTTTTTACCTGCTTTCGAACTGCTAGGTTGGCAGATTCTGGGACAAGTCACGGGAGCTCCCTCCGTTACGCGGCGCTGGGGATTCGAACCACCGAACTGTCGGCCTTTCTGATTGACAAGCTCAGTGTCTTAGCCACTGAGCCACCGCGTCCCTGACTTTTAACTTACAACAATTCAATTTGAAGTTAACGGCGCTGAAAAAAGTGAGCCATCGTTGCAAAATCCCAACGGTCAATGCACTCGATATTCGGGACTTTTGGCCACTGACTCGTATTTATGACGGTGGCAGTGTCCCACATGATCCCCTTTTGCGACTTTCTGACAAGTAGAGTCAGTGGGGAAGCCAGTTTCACTTAACAAGCCGTATTGCTAGCTTTAACGACCGCAGTGATTCACTTAACAACGGTCTCGCTTAGCATCAGAGATTTTGGGCTTGATTGGCAGGAGCCAGGCTACATTGGGCTGCTTGGGAGCCAGGGCAGTGCAATGGGAAGGGCACGATGATGTCACCCTTGCACCCAGCTCAGGAATCCTGGTTAAATGTCTGCTTAACCATTGAAATCAGTTTAATCCCTGGCTATCAAGTCCTCTGGGTTAGGTTGGTGGGTTTAGAGCACCACCTAGTGGCCATATCCCCTTACTACGCCTCGGTTAGTTTCTGCTCTTTTTTCATATAACTTTGTATTGTATTTTATAATACAAACTTAAGAGTCAAGAGAGAAAATAGAAGATGGAATAGAGAAGGAAAACGGCTGACAAGTGCAAATAAAATAAAAATAAAGAGAGAAACAAAGGTGCACACACTCTCTCTCTCACACACACAAAATAATCAAATTTCTTTTACAGCAAATACATATAAAACCTAAGCTCAGCTCTTCCTCTACAGAGACAAACTAAATTCCATTTTAAAAAGATCTATAAATAACATCCAATTTACGATGTCATTTTTTTTCCTTTCCCCCCATAAAAAGTCCCAAGATTCTACATTCGCCACGGTTTAGTCTATGATTTTTATATATCTATTAGAAGGGGTACAATGCAAAGTTTTTTTTTTAATTTTATCGACTGATTCCATTTAGAACTTTATTATACGTCAGTAAGGACATTTTGCTCTGAAACGATCCTCGCCTGGCCTGCATTTTCCCACCTGAATGTCAGAATAGCAGGGAATCCAATGGAAACACGAGCAAAAAATAGAAAATAGAAAAAGTACAATAGAAAAAAACAAACAATTTTCCTCTTCATTTAAAAGTTCCTTCTCTGCAAGGCTACGTGCTTTTCTTCTTGGAAAAATTCGGAGGAAATTTCGAGACAAGTACTCCATCCATGAATGGATGGAGGGATGGAGGGAAGGAGAGGGAGGGAGAAGGGAAGGGAAATGAAAAGGAAGAAGGAAAGGAAGGAAGGAAGAGGGAGGAGGATAGGAAAGGGAAAGAAAGTTGGAAAGGAGGGAGAGGAAGAAAGGCAGAAAGGAAGGAAAGAGGGGGAAGGGAAGGAAGACAGAAGGGGAAGAAGAAGTATGAAGAGCGGTTGAAGGATGCTGAGAAAGAGTGCAGAGAAGAGCAACAAAGAGGATTAGGGGATTGGAACATACGAAGAATGGTTGCAGGAACCGGGCATGTCTAGTTTAATGAAAAGAAGGACCAGGGGAGACAGGATAGCAGTCTTCCAATATCTCAGGGGCTGCCCCAAAGAAGAGGGAGTCAAGCTATACCCCCAAGCACTTGAAGGCAAAACAAGAAACAATGGATGGAAACTAATCAAGGAGAGAAGCAACTTAGAACTGAGGACAAATTTCCTGACAGTGAGAACAATTAATCAGTGGAACGATTTGCCTCCAGAAGCTGTGAATGCTCCAACACTGGAAGATTTTAAGATGATGTAGGGTATCCATTTGTCTGCAGTAGGGTGTAGGGTCTCCTGCCTGAGCAGGGGGTTGGACTAGAAGACCTCCAAGGCCCCTTTCAACTCTTCTCATTCTAAATAGATAAAAGGGGAAGAGATTCCTTGCCACCTGGAAGGCCGTTTGTGAGAAAGTGGGGACCAGCCAGAGTGCCCTTTGCCACATCTTGGCCTGGTCTTCCTTGCCAGATGACCTTGAGGCCCACCGCCCGCATTTTTCATCCCCTTGAAGACGGTGTTGAGGGACCTTTCTATCATTAAGTGGATTTACGGCAATTTCCTTATGAGTTGTCTCCAAGGGATTGTGTTATGAGAGGCACATTAAATCTCCATTAATACCTCATTATCCCACTGATAAGATTACCATGATAATGAGGCAGAAATCCTAATTGTCTCACTTCTTATTGTGCCTTTCATTAAATCATATACCTGCAAGGGTGAATTTGGGGAAGGGGGAGATGCATCTTGAGCCAACAAGCTCAGGAAGAAAACCCAGGGAGATGTCCAGGAGTCGCTTGTCTTTTGGGGGAAGGAGGAAAAAATATGCACTCTGGAAGGAGGACCACCGAGTGTTATTGAATTCTCCCGTCATTTTTCATGGCAGATACTCCTTTTGTTCATTCAGAGAAGCAACTCAAGAGCCTATCAGGCTGGAGAAGGAAGGAAGGAAAGAAGGAAGGAAGGAAGGAAGGAAGGAAGGAAGGAGTTAATGTATTTTATAAATAGAACAAGAAGCAATGGATGGAACCTTATCAAAGAGAAATCCAATCTAGAACTAATCAATAGCTTGCCTCCAGAAGTTGTGAATGCTTTAACTGTTGTGGCCCGCTGGCAGCCAGCAGAGCTGGCAGCAGATTCGGACAGTGAGGAGGTTGGGGAGGAAGATGGGCCAGTCCTGGAGTCTGGGGAAGGCTCGGATGAGGGCTCTGTGTCGGAGGCAGAGAAGGGGCCAGGGCCGTCTGACAGTTATCAGCTGCCTTCAGAGTCAGACATCAGTGAGGCAGAAGAACAGCGGGAGCCTGTTTCCAGTGTGCTTATGCGCAGAGTGGCCAGAGGAAAGGAACAGCTAAAGAACAGGGGTCGACTTGGGAGTAAGGCCACAGGTGGATGATGAATGGCCCCTCCCAGAGGATATAAAAGAGGAGCAAAAGGGGAGTGGAGTTTGCAGGAGACAATTAGTTTGCTTCATTGGTTCGTGACTCTCCAAGGGTCCTTGCCAAGTTCTGCAGATATTGTCCTGGCAACTCTCCAAGCCAGATAAGGTCTGTGACCGTAAATCCTCCCTCGAAAGACTTTGCTGGATGTGAATGTGCAGAATTCACAGCAAATTAATAAAAGGGTTTTTTATCGGGACAAGGAGTTTTTTCATGCTCCCGGGAAGCCTCGCTCAGAACACCAACAGTGGAAATTTTTAAGAAGATGTTGGCTAACCCTTTGTCTGAAGTGGTGTAGGGTTCCCTGCCTAAGCAGGGGGTTGGACTAGAAGACCTCCCAGCTCCCTTTCAACTCCGTTGTTCTGCTTAACAATCTTTTCCACGCTGCTGCCAAGGAAGCCACAGGGCTGTGTTCATGAGTTCTCCTTGAGCGAGACCCCCCTCAATTTTTTTTTAAAGGAAGAAGCATCCGATGTGTTGGGACCTGTCCAAAAATCCTCTCTGAAGCCCCTCCTCTTCCTTCTGCCTGTGAGGTTTCAATACCCCTCCATCTCCCCTTCCCCCTGCTTGTCTTCCGGGTGTGTATCTCCCCACCAGCCATCGGACCAGCGTTTCATCACAATCCGTTTCAGATTTCCTTCTCCAGGGTTACTCAACATCCATTCCCCCTCTTCTTTTTTTCCTAAGCTGAAATGGGAGCATTTGTTTAATTACGTGCAAGGAACAATACATTCCGGCCATTATCTAAATCACACTTCTATTTTCTGGATGTGATTTTCATCAGGCCCCGTTTCCTTCCACTCCCCCCCCCCTCCCCATCGCCAGCCTTTGCATCATTAACAGGGAAGAGTTAATGAATATAAAAGCATAAAGCCTAATTACACTTTAATTTACAATCATAATCTCATTTTGTGACTGGAGGAAATCTGTTGTGAGGGGGGAAAGAAAGAAAAGAAAGGAAAGGGAAATTTTTAAAAAAACAAAACCCAAACTTTCAAGTGAAGGATGAAATCGGCTCCATCTCAGTTGGGCTATCAAATCAGAGATTTTTCTGGTTTTATTGGGAGGGTCCAATAATTTGGAGGACACGGAAGGGGGCATCCCTGAAGGAGCTTCATATCAAGTCAATCTTTGCTTGGATTCAGAAACTAAACAGGCTTCATTTTCCTTTCCTTTCTTTCCCTTCCTTTCCTCTTTCATCTGTCCTTTCCTTTCACCTTTTTCCTTTCTTGTCCTCCTTTCTTTTCCTTCTTTCCTTCCCTTCCTTTCCCTTCCTTTTCTCTTTCACCTGTCTTTTCCTTTCTTTTCCTCTTTCTTTTCCTTCTTTCCTTTCTTTCCCTTCCTTTCCTCTTTCATCTGCCCTTTCCTTTCACCTTTTGCCTTTCTTTTCCTCCTTTCCTTTCCCTTTCGTATGCCCTTTCCTTTCCTTCTTTCCCTTTTCTCTTTCATCTGTCTTTTCCTTTTCCTCCTTTCTTTTCCTCCTTTCCTTTCTTTCCTTTCCCTTTCATCTGTTCTTTCCTTTCCTTCTTTCCCTTCCTTTCCTCTTTCATCTGTCCTTTCCTTTCACCTTTTTCCTTTCTTGTCCTCCTTTCTTTTCCTTCTTTCCTTCCCTTCCTTTCCCTTCCTTTTCTCTTTCACCTGTCTTTTCCTTTCTTTTCCTCTTTCTTTCCTTCTTTCCTTTCTTTCCCTTCCTTTCCTCTTTCATCTGCCCTTTCCTTTCACCTTTTGCCTTTCTTTTCCTCCTTTCCTTTCCCTTTCGTATGCCCTTTCCTTTCCTTCTTTCCCTTTTCTCTTTCATCTGTCTTTTCCTTTTCCTCCTTTCTTTTCCTCCTTTCCTTTCTTTCCTTTCCCTTTCATCTGTTCTTTCCTTTCCTTCTTTCCCTTCCTTTCCTCTTTCATCTGTCCTTTCCTTTCACCTTTTTCCTTTCTTGTCCTTCTTTCCTTCCCTTCCTTTCCCTTCCTTTTCTCTTTCACCTGTCTTTTCCTTTCGTTTCCTTCTTTCCTTTCCCTTTCGTATGCCCTTTACTTTCCTTCTTTCCCTTCCTTTTCTCTTTCATCTGTCTTTTCCTTTCTTTTCCTTCTTTCCTTTCCCTTTCGTATGCCCTTTACTTTCCTTCTTTCCCTTCCTTTTCTCTTTCATCTGTCTTTTCTTTTCCTTTTCCTCCTTTCTTTTCCTCCTTTCCTTTCTTTCCTTCCCCTTTCATCTGTCCTTTCCTTTCTTTCTTTCCTTCCTTTCCCTTCCTTTCCTCTTTCATCTGTCCTTTCCTTTCACCTGTCTTTTCCTTCCTTTTCCTCCTTTCCTTTCCTTCTTCCCCTCCCTTTTCATCTTTTATCCCTTCCCTTTTTATTTGTCATTTCCTTTCTTTCCCCTTTCATCTGCCCTCCCCTCCTTTCTTTCCCTTCCCTTTCCTCCCCTCCTCTCCCCATAGTCTTTGTTGCTCTCCGCAAGAGTCCCATTGCAAGGGCTGATCCTTCATCTGCAGAAGAAAACGCCAATGGGGAGACCTCCCCCACCCACCCACCCACCCACCCACCCACCCACCCGCTCCAGCTCCATAAAGGACGTCCTGCTGGGCGCAGCTGAATCCGTGCTGGAGATGCAGTAATCATCTGCAGAGCCTCCTCATTCAGACCCTGCCTACGTTTGAACGCTGGGAGAAAGTCATAAGGAAGCCCATCTCTGTGTCTGCACAGCCCCTGGATTGTAGTCTGTAAAGACTTAATCCTTCACTCCTTAATCCTGACAATCCTTAGTCGCCGTTCATTAAGAAGAGTTGACATCCTTCGAAAGTGGAGTTTCCTTACGACTTTTGAGAAGGCAAATACCTTTTTTTAAAGAAAGAAAACATGAATTTTCCTCATTTATTTTTTGCACACCTCACCGTAGCTCCAATCCATCTCTGTCTCCAAAGGTTTGGCTTTGTTGTTAGTCGCAAAATCGTGTCCGACCCATCGCGACCCCATGGACCACGTTCCTCCAGGCCTTCCTGTCCTTTACCATCCCCTGGAGTCCATTCAAGCTCATGGCGACTGCTTTGGTGACTCCATCCAGCCACCTCCTTCCCTGCCCTTCCCTTCTTCTTTGGCCCGCCATCGTTCCCAGTACGAGGCTCTTCTCCAGGGAGTCCTTCCTTCTTCTTAGGTGGCCAAAGTCTTTGAGTTTCCTCGTCAGGATCTGGCCTTCTAAAGAGCAACCAGGGTTGATCTCCTCTAGGACTGACCGGTTGGATGGCCTTGCAGTCCAAGGGACTCAATGCAGGAGTCTTCTCCAGCACCAGAGTTCACAGGCCTCCATTCTTTGGCACTCAGCCTTCCTTATGGTCCAACCTTCACCCTTTATGGTCCATTGCAACTGGGAAAACCACACCCTTGATTTTGGCTTACAGCCCTCTAACCAGAGGCTCACTAACTGAGTTTGCCAGGAGTAGAGTTTGCTGCCGGGGGGGGGGGGGTGTCTTATCCAGCAGAAGCCCCCAAAGAGGTTAAATTTGGACCAGCCCTTTTTTTCTCAGGGTAGGAGTTGAGCCCCGGGGCCTCAAGAGGGCAGCAGCGAGCTATTTATAAAGGCTTCCCGGCTTTTAGGGTGGGTGGGGGGACGGGACGGACAGATTTTAAAGAGACGGGAAGATCAAAGGGAGGCTGGATGTTTAAAAGGCAGCAAATTCTAAAGGTTTCAAGGTGTTGCAAAAATTATTGCAGGCCATTCAATGCCAGGTGCTAAATATAAAAGGCTGTACACAGGTAGTCCTTGCTCAGTGACCGTCTGAAGTTATGATGGGCTTCCTTCCTTCCTCTCTCTCCCTCCTTCCCTTTACTTCTTCCTCCCTCCCTCCCTCCTTCTCTGCTTCTCATCTTTTTTCCTTCCTTCCTCTCTCCCTCCTTCTCTCTTTTTTCCTCATTCCTTCCTTCCTTCCTTTCTCTCCCACCTTCCCTTTACTTCTTCCTCCCTCCTTCTCTTTTTCATCTTTTTCCTTCCTTCCTTCCTCTCTCCCTCCTTCTCCTTACTTCTTCCTCCCTCCCTCCTTCTGTTTTTCATCTTTTTTCCTTCCTTCCTCTCTCCCTCCTTCTCCTTACTTCTTCCTCCCTCCCTCCTCTGTTTTTCATCTTTTTTCCTCCCTTCCTTCCTTCCTATACAATAGCAGAGTTGGAAGGGACCTTAGATGTCTTCTAGTCCAACCCCCTGCCTAGGCAGGAAACCCTATACCGTTTCCTTCCTTCCTTCCTTCCTTCCTTCCTTCCTTCCTTCCTTCCTTCCTTCCTTCCTTCCTTCCTTCCTTCCTTCCCTTCCCTTCCCTTCCCTTCCCTTTCCTTTCCTTTCCTTTCCTCCCTCCCTATCCTTGGTGCTCTCTGAACCTGGTGCTTTCCTTGCAGACCTTTCATTACCAAGCTAGGTAACATCCTCAGTGCCCTGCAAGAAAACCACCAAGCCGACCCCACAGTTCAATCCTGAGTTAAAAATATTCTCTTCTCCTCCCTCCCCTCCTCCTCTCACTATTTCTTTTTCTTTTCTTTCCTTTTCCTACCTGGAATTTCAAGAGATCAGCATTTGCCCTGCTCCCCCCCCCCCCCCCGAGACCTGGCCATTGCTTTTCTAGCTCACCTCTTTATGACTAATGGGCTGAGCCCGAGAAGGAAAGGAGGATGCTTTCCCTGGGGGGCATCGCAGCTCCGGATTCTGAATGCCGGAAGACACTTTTCTTCTCCTTCCTTTTCCTTGGTTGCATCCTCCAGGGGCAGAAGAGGCAGCCGCTCAATCTCACTGACCTTGACGGTGTAAGGAAGGTGAAATGAGAAGCGGGGCACGCTGTGTGAGTGTGTGTTTGTGCACCCTTGGGCTGCATCCACTCATTTGCGATTGGTTAGACGTTTTGCCCTGTTTCCCCCAAAAGGTTTTCCCAAGGTAGCGTGCGGTCCCCGAAACGTTGCAAAGAGAAAAACCCCAGCATCCACTGCGGCAAATGAGAACATGATGAACAGCTATGAGAGGTCTGCTCTCTTGCTGATTGGCTCAAAGTCACCCAACCGGTTTTCATGCTTGAGGCAGGACTAGAATTCACTGTCTCCTGGTCATTGGCCCAAAGTCACCCAGTTGGGTTCTATGCCTAAGGCAGGACTAGAATTCACTGTCTCCTGGTGATTGGCCCAAAGTCACCCAGTTGGCTTTTATGCCTAAGGCAGAACTAGAACTCACCGTCTCCTGGTCATTGGCCCAAAGTCACCCAATTGACTTTCAGGGCTAAGGCAGGACTAGAACTCACCATCTCCTGGTGATTGGCCCAAAGTCACCCAGTTGGCTTTTATGCCTAAGGCAGGACCAGAACTCACCATCTCCTGGTGATTGGCCCAAAGTCACCCAATTGACTTTCAGGGCTAAGGCGGGACTAGAATTCACCGTCTCCTGGTCATTGGCCCAAAGTCACCCAATTGACTTTCAGGGCTAAGGCAGGACTAGAACTCACCATCTCCTGGTGATTGGCCCAAAGTCACCCAGTTGGCTTTTATGCCTAAGGCAGGACTAAAACTCACCATCTCCTGGTCATTGGCCCAAAGTCACCCAATTGACTTTCAGGGCTAAGGCGGGACTAGAATTCACCGTCTCCTGGTCATTGGCCCAAAGTCACCCAGTTGGCTTTTATGCCTAAGGCAGGACTAGAACTCACCATCTCCTGGTGATTGGCCCAAAGTCACCCAATTGACTTTCAGGGCTAAGGCGGGACTAGAATTCACCGTCTCCTGGTCATTGGCCCAAAGTCACCCAGTTGGATTTTATGCCTAAGGCAGGACTAGAACTCACCATCTCCTGGTGATTGGCCCAAAGTCACCCAATTGACTTTCAGGGCTAAGGCAGGACTAGAATTCACCATCTCCTGGTCATTGGCCCAAAGTCACCCAGTTGGATTTTATGCCTAAGGCAGAACTAGAACTCACCATCTCCTGGTCATTGGCCCAAAGTCACCCAATTGACTTTCAGGGCTAAGGCAGGACTAGAATTCACCATCTCCTGGTCATTGGCCCAAAGTCACCCAGTTGGATTTTATGCCTAAGGCAGAACTAGAACTCACCATCTCCTGGTCATTGGCCCAAAGTCACCCAATTGACTTTCAGGGCTAAGGCAGGACTAGAACTCACCATCTCCTGGTCATTGGCCCAAAGTCAACCAGTTGAGTTTTATGCCTAAGGCAGGACTAGAACTCACTGTCTCCTGGTCATTGGCCCAAACTCAACCAGTTGGGTTTTATGCCTAAGGCAGGACTAGAACTCACCGTCTCCTGGTCATTGGCCCAAAGTCAACCAGTTGAGTTTTATGCCTAAAACTAGAACTCTCAGTCTCCCTCTTTCCAGCCTCGTGCCTCAACCGACAAGCCAAACTGGCTCTGTACCCCTAGATATATTCCAGAGACATTCTTTTCTCTGATTCAAATAGAAAGCTTTCTTCCATTCTCGAAAGCTTTTTAACGTTGGAAGGAAGAAGAAAAGGGCGGATTGGGGGGGGGGCGGAAGTGAAGGGAAGTTTTGCCAAGGGGGGAAAAAAAACCCCACTCCAAGTGTCATTACCACAAACCCATTCCTTGCCATTGCAGTAATTAGATTAGATTTCCATCAGTAGGTCTCCTTCTCAGGCTGGGTTGCAACCCCGGGGGCAACGCAATTCCAATCAGAAAGGGCAGGGGATGCCTTCTGTTTCCCAGCGGGAGGGCAGCCTTTCCAGAGATGTGGCGGGGGGGGGGGGAGAGAGAGAGAGAGATTGAGACTTTAGTGGCAAATAATCAGGATTTCAGACACGGGGAGGGAACGAGAGAGAAACTTTCCACATGGCGAGGAGGAGGCCTTCAGCGTTGGGAGCCGGGAGGAGAATTCACCTCCGTTTCCAAAGTTAAGACGTTGGATATTTTTTGGGGGGGTCTAGAAAGCAAATGCAAAAGAGAGAGAGTGGGGGGGGAGCTTTTGATACAATAGAGAGGCAAGCCAGAACAGAGATTGAGAAAGCAAGGCAGAATTGCACTTAAGATCCCCTCCTGGAGAATCAGTAATGGCTTGGAGAGGGTCCCTGCTGCGGAATAATGCCAGTGAACAGGCTGGTGAATTTAATAAAAAGGACTCCGACCTGGTGCCAGCTATTCACATAGAAAAGACCCCCATCCTGCCCCAGATTTTGTAGGGGGAGAAAAATAGAGGCCATTCTTCTCCCAATTGGGTTTTTCCGTGGTGCGTACAGATCAGTGACTTGTTTTTTCAAAGACCAACGCCTGCTCCTTTTCGGGAAAGAGGGCAGAGAAGAGCAACAGAGATAATAAATAACAGCAACAGAGTTGGAAGAGGTCATCTAGTCCAACCCCCTGATCACGCAAATAGACCTGTAGTAGGGATTCGAACCGCCGAAATGCCAACCTTTCTGATCGGCAAGCTCAGCGTCTTAGCCACTGAGCCACCTAGCGCTCGTTTCGATGATTTAGGAGGCTAAAGCCTACGAAGAAGAACGGTTGCAGGAATTGGATATGTCTCCCCTAACAAAGAGAAGGACCAGGGCTGACTTGATAGCAGTCTTCCAATATCTCAGGGGCTGCCCCAAAGAAGAGGGAGTCAAGCTATTCTCCAAAACACCTGAAAGCAGGACAAGGAGCAATGGGTGGAAACTAACCAAGGAGAGAAGCAACCTAGACGTAATTCCCTGACCGTGAGAACAATGAATCGGTGGAACTCCTTGCCTCTAGAAGTTGTGGGTGCTCCATCAATGGAGGTTTCGAAGAAGAGACTGGACAGTATAGGATCTCCTGCTTGAGCAGGAGGTTGGACTACATGACCTCCGAAGTGCCTTCCAACTTTCTATTCTGTTATCCTCGAAACGACCAGGAAAGGCATAGTATTAAAAGTTCCATGCAAAGGATAGTCTAGAAAAGGAGATTTAGAGTCACCCAAGTGAGGTTAAGAAAGGAAAATCAAGTGGAGGAAATAACCAATGAGGTTACCTAGTTTTGGATCATGAAGCCTCTGCGAGAAAACAACCAACTCAGAGCGACTCTCTATATATAAACAGGGAACAAACCTCACTCTGGCACTGATGACATTACGTAGTTGGATCATGAGATGTCTATAAAAAAAACTGCCGAGGGTCCTTCGTTTCAAGGCTGGGCTACAAATATTCTCCTTTATTAAAACTCTTTTCATTATTTAAAAAAAAATCAAAGGAGTCAATCATACGGAGCATTTATATAAAGCGAAACACATTGATGAACTATTCTACAGATTTCTTTATGGGGGGAAATTCCATGGAAAAGTATGCCAAATCAGAACGTTTCCCTATTCGTTGGAAGGAGAATCCCCCCCTCAAAAAAAAAAACCCTTTTTTCTCATTTCTCATCGTCCTCCTAAAGCATTTCTGCTCACTACAAATCATTTTGTAAGATTGCGTAAATGTTTGCGATAAACACTATAAATTTTTAAAGCTTTTTAAAAAGGAGGCATTAGATCCCAGACCTAGATTACTTATAAATGTGACGTTAAACTATAAATGCAGATTTTTCTTTTTTAAAAAAAGAAACAAAATACGCGTACCACTCAAGGGACATGCTTTTAGCCAGGAATATACAGGCACGGTTCGAATGTTTTCAAACAGAATTAGTGTTGAAATAATTCTCGTGTATATTTACGCCAAGCTAATGCATAAAGATGGGAAAACAGCCTCGGGTACTTATGTAAATAGGCAGAGAACTGCATCCCCCAGACAGAGAAATTTGGGAGTTTTGAAATGGTGGAGGGGAAGCAGAGAATTTGTTGATAGGATAATAGAATTGAAGTTGAAGTTGCATTATTATTATTATTATTATTGTTATTATTATACAATTGTATCACAACGGCCAGTTGTTTCGCCGGATTTGGCATTGGTTACTAGTCGGGCCCCACCCAGGGGCCTAGGACGTCGTAACGTATTTTCATAATATGCGTGCAGATCCAAGCAGTGCAACTTTTTGCATTTGACTGATGGTGATTTTGTCAATTTTTAACTGTTTTAAATGTAATTCCAGTGCTTTTGGAATAGCACCCAGTGTGCCAATTACCACTGGAATTACCACTGCTGGTTTGTGCCATAGTCGTTGAATTTCGATTTTTAAGTCCTGGTATCTTGCGATTTTTTCATGTTCCTTCTCAGCGACCCTGCTATCACCTGGTATTGCGATGTCTATGATTGTGACCTTATTTTTCTCAACCAGTGTGATGTCTGGTGTATTATGCGCCAGTATTTTGTCGGTTTGTATACGGAAATCCCACAAGATCTTGACCATCTGATTTTCGGTGACTTTTTCAGGCTGATGTTCCCACCAGTTTGTTGCTGTTTTAATATTATAATTTTTTTAAATATTTTTTAATATTTAATTATTTAATTATTATTATTATTATATTTGAATGGGTCCGATTCTCGAAGATGGACTATTTATTCCTTGCAGTTTTCTTGGTGAGGTTTTTTTCCCCCCAGAAATGGTTTGCCATTGCTTCCTTCTTAGGGCTGGTGGGTAATGGCTGGCCCAAGGTCCCTGAGCTGGCTTTGTGCCAAAGGTGGGACTAGAACTCACTATCTCCTAGTGGTTGGCCCAAAGTCACCCAGTCGGTTTTCATGCCTAAGGCAGGACTAGATTCGTGGCCGCCTGGTTTTTAGCCTGATGCCGTAACCACTAGACCAAACTGTCTCTTTAACAACAATCCCACGCCTCTGAAAAAAGGATCATAGGTTAAGTGTGCAGTTCAGAAAATGTATTGCTCAAGGCTATACACAAAAACTAGTTAACTAATGGCCAGCACTGAATTGGTGCCTGGCAAGAGTTTAATGGAATTGGAGAGAGATTAGAGTTGGACTATTTGTGGGAATGTAATGATTCTAGGCTGATGACTTGCTTAACTCCCCTGCCCAGGTCCGCCTGCTCTTTTTCCTACAGCACACGGGTTGATACGTCCTGCTTAAACCCAACTTGTTAAAAACTGAATGGATGCATTCCCAAAGACAGGGAGAGAGAGAGAGAGAAAAAAAGGGAGAGAAAGAGAAGAGACAGAGAAAGGAGAGACAGGGAGAGAGAGAAAAAGAGAGAGGAGATAGAGAGAAAAGAGACTGAGAGACAGGGAGCAAGAGAAAGAGAAACAGGAAGAGAGAGAGAGAAGAGACAGAGAGAAAGAGACAGAGGAGAGAGAAACAGAGCAAGAGAGAAAGAAACAGGGAGCAAGATAGAAGAAGAGAGTGATGAGAGAGGAGAGAAGGAGAGACAGAGAGAATCAGGGAGCAAGATAAAGAGAGGGGAGGGAGAGGGGGGAGGGAGGGAGGAGAAAGCTTTTGGGGTTGGTACAGTTTTTCTTCCTCACTTTTTCTCTGCTTCACACCTTCCCCTCCCTTCCTCCTCTTTGCTGTCAAGAAGGCAATCTGTTCCTCCATTTCTCAGGAAGACACTTGGCAATATGGCCGACAGGATGTCAGGAATCATTAAAACCAAACAGGGAAAAGATAGAGCAGAGTTTCTTGAAACCACCTTCTCACTATGAATGTATGTCTCTCTGTGTTTTCCAACTCTCTCTCTCTCATCTTTCATCCATCTCTCTCTATGTGTGTCTCTCAACTATCTTTCTATCATCTCTCTCTCTCTCTCTCATCTATCTGTCTGTCTGTCTGTCTAGCTATATTTATCTATCTATCTATCTATCTATCTATCTATCTATCTATCTATCTATCTATCTATCTATCTATCTATCTATCTACCTACCTACCTACCTACCTACCTACCTGCCCACCCATTCATCCATCCAACCATCCATCTATCTCCAATCTCATCCATCCATCCATCCATCCATCCAATCACATCTGTCTGTCTGTCTGTCTGTCTGTCTGTCTGTCTATCTATCTATCTATCTATCTATCTATCTATCTATCTATCTATCTATCTATCTCCAATCTCATCTATCTATCTACCTATCTCTATCTATCTATCTATCTATCATCTATCTATCTATCTCCAATCTCATCTATCTATCTATCTATCTATCTATCTATCTATCTATCTATCTATCTATCTATCTGTCATCTATCTCCAATCTCATCTATCTATTATCTCTCTATCTCTCTATCTCTCTCTCTATCTATCTATCTATCTATCATCTATCTCCAATATCTATCTATCTATCTATCTATCTATCTATCTATCTATCTATCTATCTATCTATCTATCTATCTATCTATCATCTATCTATCTGTCATCTATCTCCAATCTCATCTATATTATCTCTCTATCTATCTATCAATCTATCATCTATCTATCTATCTATCTATCTATCTATCATCTATCTATCTATCTATCTATCTATCTATCTATCTATCTATCTATCTATCTGTCATCTATCTCCAATCTCATCTATCTATTATCTATCTATCTATCTATCTATCTATCTATCTATCTATCTATCTATCTATCTATCATCTATCTCCAATATCTATCTATCTATCTATCTATCATCTATCTATCTATCATCTATCTATCAATCATCTATCTATCTATCTATCTATCTATCTATCTATCTATCTATCTATCTATCTATCTATCTATCTATCTATCTATCTATCTATCTATCTATCTCGTCTGCCTGCCTGCCTGCCTGCCTGCCTGCCTGCCTGCCTATTTTCCTTTAAATCCAGTTCTTAGGTCTGGGGATATACAGTATATGTGAGTATGGATTTTGTGTAGCCTTGTGTCATGTTTCATTTCTTCCTTCGGCCTAATGGGAAGCACATTTCTTACCCTTTCCTTAACGTAACTGATTTCACAGTTACAGAAAAATTGAAACCAAGCTGGAAAACAGGCAGAGACAGACCGATGGAAACCAATTTTTGTCTGGTTTTTTAATTTTTATTTTTTGGCATTTTCTCCCCAAGAAAACAGACAGCTGGATCATTCCAGAGCAGCGCAGTCATCAAACCTGGCCAATTTTCAGATATCTGAATTTCAACAACCAGAATTCTTAGTAGTGTCAGATTGGGATTAAAGGAAGAGAGCCCGTTTGGTCTAGTGGGTAAGGCACCGGGCTAGAAAGCAGGAGACGGTGAGTTCTAGTCCTGCCTTAGCCACGAAAGACATCTGAGTGACTTTGGGCCAATCACCAGGAGACAGTGAGTTCTAGTCCCACCTTAGGCATAAAAAACAGCTAAGTGATTTTGAGCCAGTCCCTCTCTTTCAGCCCAATGCACCCCACAGGATTGTTGTTCTTGGAAAAAATAGGAGGATGAAGGGGCATTAGGTAGGCTTATCCACCTTGAGTTACCTCTAAGGCTGGATGACAAATAAAATAAACGGTTCCACCACAAAACCGCGTTTGACTAAAGCGCGCTCGACGAAACCGCGTAGCTGATGTCATCACAGCGCGACGAAGAAAGCACGCTGCGAGCGCTAAAGCTAAAATTAACCCCTAAACCTAAACCTAACACCCCTAAACCTAATCCTAAACCTAACCCTTAACCTAACCCTAAACCTAACCCTAACGCTTAACCTAACCCTAAACCTAACCCTAAACCTAACCCTTACCTTAACGTGAATCGGCTTGCTTTCAAAGCGCTATTAAAAGCGCCCTTTTTTCTCCGCGGTCGCTGTTGTCACCCTGCTGATGATGTCAGCAACGCGGTTTAATCGGGCGCACTTTAGTGGAGCGCGGTTTTGTCGTGCCACGAAAATAAACACAGTATGCAATTCAGTGTTAGGAAAACTCTATTCCGTGACCCGTGGACAGCATAAACTTGAAAAAAAAATTAATATCTGGATAAGTTCAGTAACTTTAGAAGCCTGTGACAGTGGGACAACTTCCAGCTTTCTTTATTTGGGAGAAGAGGCCTCCCCTGCGTTGATATTTTGGTTGTGAGTTTGTTCGCTTGGTTATGTAATTGGATACCGTAACCGCTTAAGGACACAACTGCAATCCAGCCCCATGGAGAAAGGGGAAAGAGGAACTTTATTTCTAAATGGTACCAGCTCAGAGCGATCCAATTGTGTCGATTGTCAATTCGTTCCAAACAGATGTAAAAGAGAGGTAGGGGAGGAAAAAAAAACATTTTTCACCACACAGAACAGCCCCAGTAATTTGCTGTCAGGAGAGAACGAGAGACCCCACTGGCTGAGATAGCTTTCAAAGTGAATTTGGCAAATTTAGAGAGATGGGATGCGTGAAGAGCTGCTGGTTGGTTTGGTTTTTTTAGCAGATAAGTCTCCCTCTTATCCTTCTCTCCTCCTCCTCTTCTTCTGCTTCTTATTCTCCTCCTCCTCCTATTCTTCTTCTTCTGTTCTTCTGCTTCTTATTCTCCTCCTTCTCCTCCTCTTCCTGTTCTTCTTCTGCTTCTTCTTATCCTATCTATCTATCTACAAATCTATCTATCTATCTACAAATCTATTATCTATCTATCTATCTATCTATCTATCTATCTACAAATCTATTATCTATCTATCTACAAATCTATCTATCTATAAATCTATTATCTATATCTATCTACAAATCCATCTATCTATCTATCTATCTATCTATCTATCTATCTATCTATCTATCTATCTACAAATCTATTATCTATCTATCTATCTATCTATCTATCTATCTATCTATCTATCTACAAATCTATCTATAAATCTATTATCTATATCTATCTACAAATCTATTATCTATCATCTATCTATCTATCTATCTATCTATCTATCTATCTATCTATCTATCTATCTATCTATCTATCTATCTATCTATCTATCTACCTACCTACCTACCTACCTACCTACCTACCTACCTACCTACCTACCTACCTAAGAATAGAACGCATATATTATATATGCATGTTCCAGCATAACTCTGGAATGCCTCGAGCAATTTCAACCAAAGCATACACAGATGACGTATTCTCTGGAGACAAATACTGGGGGTGGGGGTGGGTAAGACACCCCTAACACCCTCCCCGTGTGTGTGTGTTCTGATAAGATGCAACATGTTGTGCCTTCAAATGGCTTCTACTGTACTGCCGTAAAATGGCTTCTACAGTGGAGTTGCCATGGTAACAGCTTCACAGTACTCCACAAGGGGGTTCCCTCTGGTAAGGGGGAAAATCCAACATTAGAAATTACGTTTGATCCAGACATTTCCCCCCTATAAATAAATACCTGACAATGCCAGGTTATCGGCTAGTATCCAATAAATTCATTATAACGGCCTCGAATCTTCTAACCGCTTCTTCAGTTTTTACTTTTACATGCTTTCAAACTACTAGGTTGGCAGAAGCTGGGACAAGTCACGGGAGCTCACTCCGTTATGCAGCACTAGGGATTCAAACCGCCAAACTGCCGACCAGCTCAGCATCTTAGCCACTGAGCCACCGCGCTCCTTAGTATCCTTATACAAGTACTTAAAAATATTACTGTATATAGTTGCAGGTAACCCTACCTGCCGATAAGCCAAAACCAGTTTTGGGGATGTATTTTAGTACCTAAAGTTCTAGCTTTATTGCGGAGCATATGCATCATATTCTTACTTTTTTTCTTTCTTTCTTGGTTTCCTCCCCCACCCCCTTGCTTTATTTTAACCACTGTAATATAAGCAACTTGTTTTATTGTTCCGAACAAGGGTGCTTAGCTTTTTCAGAATAACAAGAGTTGGAAGGGACTTTGGAGGTCTTCTAGTCCAACCAAGAGACCTACCATTCTGGACAAGGGGCTGTCCAATCTCTTCTTAACCTATGGGAAACCATAGCCGGTCACAAGCCCGGATAAATGGGGAGTGTTGGTTCCCGTGGCGACGGAACCGTGAAACAAGCTGAGAATCCAATGGCAGGACAACACACGGATAAACAACTCTGTAATCCGTGACGTTCTGCCTTTGGCCTTCACAATGCAACGGTCACTGCCTTGTGGACGTTGACGTTTACGAAGATTAAGTCCAAGTAAGTAAGTCCAATCTCTTCTTAAAAACCTCCAGTGTTGGGGCACTCATAACTTGTGGAGGCCTGTTGTCCCACTGGTTAATTGTTCTCACTGTTAGGAAATTCCTCCTAGGTTGCTCCTCTCCTTGATGAGTTTCTATCTGTTGTTTCTTGTCCTGCCTTCAGGTGATTTGGAGAATGGATTGACCCCGTTGTTCGCCACCTTGGCTGCTAAGAGCCAAGGTGGCGCAGTGGTTAAATGCAGCACTGCAGGCTACTGCTAGATCAGCAGTTCAGTGGTTCAAATCTCACCGGCTCAGGGTTGACTCAGCCTTCCATCCTTCCGAGGTGGGTAAAATGAGGACCCAGATTGTTGTTGGGGGCAATATGCTGACTCTCTGTAAACCGCTTAGAGAGGGCTGAAAGCCCTATGAAGCGGTATATAAGTCTACTGCTATTGCTATTGCTATTGCATCCCCTTAAATATTGGAAGACTGACAAATGACAAATTTGGTCCTTTTTTTGCAATGGACTAGACCTACCCAATTCCTGCAACCGTCCCTCTTAAATGTTTCATCCTGTGTTTTTCCTGAGGTGTCATCACAAACCAGACAGGGGAAAGCGAAGCCATCTTCGCCTGACGCCGGCAAGCTTTTAAGCCACGAATCACGCAGGCTTCAACCTTCGCCGAGGTCCTTTTAATCATAATAATGAAAGGGAAGAGTTGCGATTAATTTGAACGGGAGTGGCAGGCTCTTCTCCAAATGAAGGTGTTAGGCTATCAATTGGAAAAAGCCCAGATTGACAAGAAGCTGGACGTCTCTCGTCTTCCCAACAGCACTTTGGGGTCTGTCTTTCTCTCCCCCCACCACTTAATTAAGCGAAAGAGAGGGAGAGAGAGAGGGAGGGATGAGAAAATAAACAAGACTTGGGAATTTCTGAATGCATTTTTTTTAAAAGAGAGATATACAGGTGGTCCTTGATATACCACCATTCATTTAGCGATGGTTTCAATGTTACAAAGGGGCTGAGAACAAGTGACTTAGAACCAGTCCTTTCCGTTATGGTTATCTGGGCGTCCCCACCTCCAAAACAAGAGGTCGGTTTTGCTGCTCGCATTTGCGTTCATTGGATTCAGCAAGACGCTAGTCCTCATGGCTGATGACGATGTCTGCGCGTGCAGGAGAGAACAGAGATGCAAAATATAATTCGGTGCTGAAGCGGCCTTCGCGGACAAGCTTTAGAAGGAAAAAAAATGTGGAGAGCTGAAGGGAATTTTTATTTTTGAGGGGTGGGAAGCATGCTTTTGATTTTTTAGGGGGGGGGTGTTTTGTATTTGAGGACTGTTCTGTGGCTGCTAGTCTCCCTCTGGGAAGGGCCAGCCAATTTTGTTGCATCCAAATTTCCTAATCTCGGAGGGTGCTGCTCTCCATGGTGCTGAAAACACCTCACTTCTTGACCTTAGAGCAAGGGTGAGCAACCCACGGCTCCGGAGCTGCATGTGGCTCTTTCATCCCTCTGCTGTGGCTCCCTGTCGCCGGTCAGTCCTGCAATTTTGAGTGGAGCTTCCGGTTTGGTGATGGGGGGGGGGGGGAAGCACAGCGCACCAGGAGGAGACCCTATGGCAAGGAGCGGGTTTTCTGGTCAGCTCCACAATGGATAAGGCTTTCGGTTAGGGCAGGTAGAGGAAAAAGGACGCCGTGCTAGGAGAAGACTCTATGGTGGGGGAACCGGACTTCCGGTCAGCAGAGGAAAAAGGATGCCACACTAGGAGGAGACTCTATGGTGGGGGAACCAGACTTCCGGTCAGCAGAGGAAAAAGGATGCCGCATTAGGAGACTCTATGGTGGGGGAACCAGACTTCTGGTCGGCTCCAGAATTGAGCGGGGGGCTTTCGGTTAGGACCTTTGTGGCTCTATGAGTGTTTAAGGTTGCCGACCCCTGCCTTACACCACAAAAGCAGTAGAGTGAATTAAGGTCTTCTTCTGGATCCATCTGAAAGGTACAGCATCCCCTTAATATCTAGACAATCCCTTAATTCTTACCACCTCTTTAAAAAAAACCCCACATAACGTAACGAAAAGTCCCCGCCAAACAACGAATACGCTATGGCCACCGTGTCAAACTCTAGCAGGTTATGCAGATGTTTGAGGAACCAGGAGAGAGTGAGTCCAAAGCCAGCTGGGTGGCTTTGGGCCAATCACCAGGAGATGGTGAGTTCTAGTTCTTCCTTAGGCCCTAAAGCTGGTTGGATGTTTTTGGGCCAATCCCCAGGTGATGGAGACTTCTAGTCTTGCCTTGGGCATAAAGTCTGGCTGTATGACTTTGGGGGAATCACTAGGAGATGGTGAGTTCTAGAGCCGAGGTGGTGCAGTGGTTAGGGTGCAGTATTGCAGGCCACTTCAACTGACTGCTATCTGCAGTTTGGCGGTTCAAATCTCACCGGCTCAAGGTTGACTCAGCCTTCCATCCTTCCGAGGTGGGTGAAATGAGGTCCCAGACTGTGGGGGCAATATGCTGACTCTGTAAACCGCTTAGAGAGGGCTGAAAGCCCTATGAAGCGGTATATAAGTCTAACTGCTATTGCTATTGCTATAGTCTTGCCTTAGACGTGAAGGCTGGCTGCATGGCTTTGGGTGAATCAGCAGGAGACAGTGAGTTCTAGTCCCACCTTAGTCACAAAAGCCACCTGGTCTCTCTCTCTCTCTCAATCTACCTCCCTAGGTGGTTGTCGCAGGGAAAATCAGAGGAAAAAAATGCGGATTGGGTCAATTCCCTGAGAGAATCGTTCATTTGTGAACAATCCTACTACTTAAACAGATGGAAGAAAGAAAAATTAAAGCCACGTTTATTTGCCACGTTCGCGTCGCCCAATCAGAGCTGTGTCCCCCTCTCCTCTCCATCCCCCCCCCCCCGAGAAAACGGTGTCCTCACAACCGTTTTGCCTGGCCCAGATCCACCCCGTCTCAGCCGCATCCTCTCCCCGTTTATAAATCACGCGTTCACATCCGCCTGCGTTTCAGCATTTAACGCGCCTTATGCTGTGATCCTTAAAAGCTGGAATTAATGACATCCGTCCGGCTGCTCATTAATAATTGCTTCGTTACTATGTAGACAATGACGTCCTCCCGACAATCACCCAGGGTTTCTAATCATCGGAGACTCAACGGGGCTTTCCCAGAAACCCCTCGCTGTGGGAAAAGGAAGATGGGTGTCCCCCCACCTCAAAGGACATGGGTGAGAAGCTTCCTGCACGCCGTGTGACACGCGTGTGGGCTGACCGTCTAAGGGAGGAGAGCGCGAGGACTTTTAAGGGGAGGGGAGGGTGGGAAGACGTGCAGCTCTGCAGCACGAGCCCACATCAAACGCCTATGATTAAGTTAGCAACAGGCACGTCACTAGAAGGCAAAAATAACGGAACTGCGTCTTGCTTACTGTGGTGGTGCCACGCAGGGGAATTAGCTGGAGGAAGCAATTATATTTAGAAGAGTTGGGCGTAGGAGGAAACCGGGGGGCCAAAGAAGACGGCGATTGGAGAACATCAAAGCTGACACCAGACAGGGCACAGAACAACTCAGGAGGCAGGGCAAGAAGTATCTCCAGGGGTATTTCACGAGAAGAGTCCTCCGCTCCTCTGCTCACAACAGGATCCCTTACGCCACCAGGCTCGAAATTCTGGGCTTGGACAACCTAAAACTATGCCGTCTTCAATCTGACCTAAGCATAGTACGCAAAATTGTCTGCTACAAGGTCCTACCTGTCAATGACTTCTTTAGCTTCAACAGCAATGATACTCAAGCAAACAGTCGATACAAACTCAAGGGAAACCGCTCCAAACTCAAATGGCAGAAAATACGACTTCAGCCACAGGGTGGTCAACACCTGGAATGCTCTACCTGACTCCATTGTTACATCCTCAAACCCACCACAGCTTCGACCTCAAACTGTCTAACCGTGGACCTCACCCCATTCCTAAAGAGGTCCGTAAAGGGGGCGGTGCATAAGCGCACCAGCGTGCCTTCCGTCCCTGTCCTACTGTCCCCATTTATTTAGAATAGAATAGCAGAGTTGGAAGGGACCTTGGAGGTCTTCTAGTCCAACCCCCTACCTAGGCAGGAAACCCTACGCCACTTCAGACAAATGGCTATCCAACATCTTCTTAAAAACTTCCAGTGTTGGAGCATTCGCAACTTCTGGAGGCAGGTTGTCCCACTGGTTGATTGTTCTTACTGTCAGAAAATTTATCCTCAGTTTCTAGGTTGCTTCTCTCCTTGATTAATTTCCACCCATTGCTTTCTGTCCTGCCTGTAGGCACTTTGGAAAATAGTTTGACTCCCTCTTCTTTTGGGGCAACCCTGAGATATTGGAAGACTGCTATCATATCTCCCCTAGTCCTTCTTTTCATTAAACTAGACAGACCCAGTTCCTGCCACTGTTCTTCATATGTTTTAGCCTCCAGTCCCCCTAATCCTCTTGGTTGCTCTCTCTGCACTCTTCCTAGAGTCTCCACGTCTTTTCTACATCGTGGCGACCAAAACTGGATGCCGTATTCTAAGTGTGGCCTTATCCCATATTCTATTGCATTCCATTCATTCCATATTCTATTCTATTCTATTCCATTCCATTCCACCCACATTCTATTCTATTCTATTCCACTCCACTCCAAGACCCTTCCTCTTCTTCTCCCCCCTCCCCAGCTCTGAACCTTCCAGAGACCCGGCCCAATCCGTACAGAGAACGTAACGTCCGCTTAACAGAAAGAATCAAACCTTGCCATAAACCTTGAGAAAGAGTATAAGGAATTTATTAGTAGTAAAAAGGGGGGAGGGGTACATTTGTACTACAAGTTGGCTTGGTGCTGGAGGGGTTTTATCTCCCCCCCTCCCATTTCCCCCTCCTCCTAAAAGAAATTGGATCGCTTCACCACCAGCGATCACCCTGGGGGAGAGGGTGGGGTGGGCTGTTTGTGTCGGAGAAGGCGAGGAGCCCCTGCCCCCCACCCCGTCCCCTTCAGGGTTGAGCCCTCTGTCTGGGCTCTTCGTCGAAGGTGCCTAGCCAACCTGCGGCAGCTTCCTCACCGGACTCTGGAGAGGAAAGAATTCTAGAAAAGAAAAAGGGGGGAAGAGAAAAAAAACAACTCAAAAAGAAAAAAAAAAGAGAAAAGAAATTCAATGGCGACGTCCCCGCCTAGACGGGGCCCCTTCCTGGAGGCCTCGGAAAGCAGCCCGTTCTCCTTCCGGGTTGATATGGCTCTTGGTTTCCATCCGAGGACGACCCGCCTGGCCAGCAGCCTTGGCCTTCTCATGCTTGACCTCTAAAAAGAACATTCGCCGCGGCGGTTCGCGATGGGCAGCCACCGCAACGCCGGAAACCTTGTCTCCCAGGTCCCAGGCGAGTGAGGGCATCCCCTGCTCAGCCCTGGGAGCGGACAGGGTCCCTGCAGTCGGCTCCAGGCCATCCCAGCCTTCATTGCTGCCCCGTCGTTTTCTTCTCCTTCTGGAAGCTGAAACTGGTCCGGCGGCTCAGTTTCCTTTGCTTCTGGGCCAGGTAATCCGCTCGGGCTGTGCTGGCCCGGGATTCCAGGATGTAGTTCATCTGGAAGGAGCGAGTGGGAGTGGGAGAGAGAGAGAGAGAGAAAGACAAGAAAGGAAAGAAGGAAAGAGAGAAAGAGAAAGGAAGAAAAGAGGGAATCAGAGAGAAAAAGAGAGAGAAAAAAAGGAAAGAAAGAGAGAAAGAGAAAGGAAGAAAAGAAGAGAGAAAGAGACAGAGGAAGAAAGAGAAAAAAGAAAGAGAAAGGAAAGAAAGAGAAAGACAAGGAAAGAAAAAAGGAAAGAGAAAAAGGGAAAGAAAAAAGGAAAGAAAACGAGGAAGAGAAAGGAAGAAAAGAAAGAAGAGAAAGAGACAGAAAGAAAAAGAAAGAGAAAAAAAGGGAGAAAGGAAAGAGAAAGAAAAGAAAAGAAGGAAGAGAGAACGAGAAAGACAGAAAGAGAAAGATAAAAAGGAAAGAGAGAGAAAAGAAGAGGAGAAAGAGACAGAGAAAGACAAAAGAGGGAAAGAAAAGAAAGGAAAGACAGAAAAAGGGAGAGAAAGAAAGACAAAGCAAGAGACAGAAAAAAGAGAGGGAAAGACGAGGGAGGGAGGAAGGAAGGAGATAAAGAGAAAGAAAGAGGAAGAAAGGAAGGGAAAGAGGGAGAGGAGAGAGAGAGAAGAGAAAAAGGAAAGAGAACAAGAAGGAAGAAAGAAAGAAAGAAAGAAAGAAAGAAAGAAAGAAAGAAAGAAAAGGAGGGCAAAGAAAAGGCAGAGGGAATAAGGAAACAAGGAGTTAAGGACTGAAAAATGGCACATAAAATCTGTCACTCAATAAAATAAAATAAAATAAAATAAAATAGCCATAAAGATAGTAGCAGCACATTCCATTCAATTTTTCGACCGGGGGGAGGCTGGGAAAACGAGTCTGGCAACCCACGGAAGGACCCCTATTTTCTACCCTATTGGTTAAGCCACCCGACAATGACTGGGTCAAAGGGGTTGAAAGTGGGGCACCCCACGCCCGCCTCCCGCCTCCCCTCGGCCTCACCTTCAGCACGATCTCGTTGACGGTGGCAGCATCGGACTCAAAGTAGAGATGCTTGTAATCGTGGTTGCTGAGATAGGTGAGCTTAAATATTGCATGACCTGCCGGGGATTAGGAAGGGGAAGAGGAGGAGGAGAAAAAGAAGGAGAAGAGGGAGAGGAGGAGGTGGAGAAGAGGAGAAGAAGAAGAAGAAAAGAAGAGGAAGAAGTAGGAGGACAAGGACAAGGAGAAAAAGAAGAGGAGAAGAGGAGGAGGAAGGAGGAGGGGAAGAAAAAAAAGAAGTAGACGAGGAGAAGGAGATGAGGAAGAAGAAAGAGGAGGAGGAGAAAAAGAGGAGGAGAAAAAAGTAGAGAAGAGGAGGAAGGAGGAGGAGAAAAAGAAGGAGAGGAAGGAGATGAGGAGGAAGAAGAAAGAGGAGAAGGAGGAGAAAAAGAAGAAATAGAGGAGAAGGAGAGAGGAGGAGATGAGGAGGAAGAAGAAAGAGGAGAACGAGGAGAAAAAGAAGAGGAGGAGGAAGAGAAAAAGAAGAAGTAGAGGAGAAGAGGAAGGAGGAGGAGACAAAATGAGGAGAGGAGAAGGAGAAGAGGAGGAGGAGACGAGGAAGAAAAAGGAGGAGGAGGAGAAAAGAAGAGAGGGAGGAAGAGGAGAAAAAGAAGAAGTAGAAGAGAAGGAGAAGAGGATGAAGAGGGAGGAGGAGGAAGCCGAGGAGAAAAAGAAGAGGAGGAGGAGGAGGAGGAGGAGGAAGACAAGGAAGAAAAACAATGAGGTTAGCAAAAAGTTGTATACCGTAAGTCTTTTGTGTCTACAAAGAGGCATTTTAACCACTTTTCCTGCCAAGTCTTTCCTTGCACAGCACCTCATTGGGGGAAAAATATTGACATGGCAGCTTTCCAAGCGAGATGAGGTCTGTGGTTGTAAATACTCCTTTGAAAGACTGTTTGCCAGGCCTGTGCCTGAATGTGAATGGGAGGAATTCCCATTTGTCTAATAAAAGGGGTTTTCTCTGGACCCGGACTCTGCTTTTAGGGGAAGCCTCGGTCGGAAGAGGTTTGTGTCAGAGACCAGGCCCTGACCCACGTTTCCCTTCCAGCCAGGCCGTTAAGAGGGCGCCACTGTCTGGCTTTTGACAGCTGACCCTCTTCCGAGCCTTCGGAAAACCTGGTGATTTATCTCTTTCGCACTCGGAGCCGCAGCTGACAGAAGCAGGAGGAGGAACTTTATTTCAAATCTTTGTTTTTAGCTTTTTGTAAGAGTCAGCCCTTTTTCGGAGGCCGTTACCGAATCAGGGATGTCAATAACGCTTATGGCGCAGAGAGTTAACGGGGGGGGGGGCTGTGGGTTCAATCCATCATGCGCGACACATCGCGCTAGCCATGCGCGCTCACACCTGTCGGGAGGGAGCGGTGGGTGGTCTCCGGCGCACCGAGAAGAGCGGGCTTTGCCGTGGTTGGTTTACACGCAAGATTATTTACACGTTTAAGCCAAATCGGAAAATAAAAGCTTACAAGGCCAATGAGATTTGCCATGCATGCAGCCGCCGTTGTGTTTGAGATGGAGAAGCACGGGTGGCCGTCCTTAAACGAAGCGACGCCAATAAATGGGCTTGGTTTGGGATTCTAGCAATTTCAGGAGCCTCGTTTTGAACTGAAAGACATTGGGTAGGACTAGTTGAATGAAAAGAAGGGCTAGGGGGAGACAGGATAGCAGTCTTCCGATATCTCAGGGGCTGCCCCAAAGAAGAGGGAGTCAAGCTATTCTCCAAGGCACCTGAGGACATGAAGCAATGGGTGGAAACTAATCCAGGAGAGAAGCAACTTAGAAGGAATTTCCTGACAGTGAGAACAATTAATCGGTGGAACAAGTTGCCTCCAGAAGTTGCGAATGCTCCAACACTGGAAGTTTTGAAGAAGATGTTGGATAACCATTTGTCTGAAGTGGTGTAGGGATTCCTGCCTAGGCAGGGGATCAGACTAGAAGACCTCCAAGGTCCCTTCCAACTCTATTATTCTATTCTATTCTACTATTCTAATTTTTCCATTCCACTTTCTTGTCTTGTCTTGTCTTCTCTTCCATTCCATTCCTCCATTCTACTTTATTCTATTCTATTCTATTCTGTTCTGTTCTGAATCCTTAATGAGAGCTTTCCCAAGGTATCTATTTTTTTGTGATGTTAGAGGTCTCGAAAATACAACAGGGGCCGAGACCTGCCCCACCCAAAAAACCAGCTACCGATCTTGTCCGTTCACAAGCCACATCGCTCCATAAGCACCCCGCTTCCCCTCGTGTTTTGGAAGAGATAATAAATAAACCAAATCGCACTCAGCCTCCTTCCCACCGTTGTCGCTGGCTCGCTCGCCATCCTCCCCATCCTTCTCCAGCGTCTGCACCTCATCAATCACCCCATTGTCTTGCCTGAGAGGCGAGCCTTGTAAATGTCAGACCCACTCAAGTCCGAGAAGAATCCGAACATGGCAAGGAGGTTTTAATTGGGCAGCGTAATTAAATGGGCGGAGGGGGAGGGGGGCGAGCGAAGAAGGGACGGAGAGAAGAGGACCCTTGTCGAAAGCCGCTTTTGACAGGAAAGAGACGTCTTGGATGACATCAGGGCTTTCAAACGGATGGAATAATAACAGAATGGCAGAGTTGGAAGGGGACTTAGAGGTCTTCTAGCCCAACCCCCTGCTTAGGCAGGAAACCCTACACCACTTCAGATAATTGGTTATCCAACATCTTCTTAAAAAATATCCAGTGTTGGAGCATTCACAACTTGGAGGCAAGTTGTTCCACTGATTAATTGTCCTCACTGTCAGGAAATTCCTCCTTAGTTCTAAGTTGCTTCTCTCCTTGATTAGTTTCCACCCATTGCTTCTTGTCCTGCCTTCAGGTGCCTTGGAGAATAGCTTGAGTCCCTCTTCTTTGGGGCAGCCCCCGAGATATTGGAAGATTGCTATCATGTCTCCTGTAGTCCTTCTTTTCATCAAACTAGACCAGTGTTTTTCAACCACTGTGCCACGGCACACTAGTGTGCCGTGACATAGTGTAAGGTGTGCCGTGGGAAAAACACCCGCCTATATTGAATATAGGCACAGAGTTAAATTTTTTTAACATTTTCTAATGGTGGTGTGCCTCGTGATTTTTTTCATGAAAAAAGTGTGCCTTTGCACAAAAAAGGTTGAAAAACACTGAACTAGACATACCCAGTTCCTGCAACCGTTCTTCGTATGTTTTGGCCTCCGATCCCCGAGTGCAAAGCAAGGATCAATCCCTTGGCCATTTCTTATGCAACTAATGATTGATTTTACTATTTTACCTATTGCTAATCTACTTCGGAAGGGACACGGTGGCTCAGTGGCTAAGATGCTGAGCTTGTCAATCAGAAAGGTTGGCAGTTTGGCGGTTCGAATCCCTACCGCTGCGTAACAGAGTGAGCTCCGGTGACTTGTCCCAGCTTCTGCCAACCTAGCAGTTTGAAAGCAGATAAAAAATGCAAGTAGAAAAATAGGAACCACCTTTGGTGGGAAGGGAACAGCGTTCCGTGCGCCTTCGGCGTTGAGTCATGCCAGCCACATGACCACAGAGATGTCTTTGGACAGCACTGGCTCTCCACCTTTGAAACGGAGATTAACACTGCCCCCTGGAGTAGGGAACAACTAGTACACATTTGCGAGGGGAACTTACTTCTTACTACTACTAATCTACTTCAGAGAGGTTATCAATCAAGACATCAAATGGGGAATTATCAGAAGGAGGACGATAGATTTGTATAACCAGTTGGGCCAAGTCAATCCTATAAATGCTCCCATTTTACAGATGGGGAAAAAGAGAGTTTAGAAACCAGCAGAAGTCAAATGGGGCGGGCGAACAGACAGGGTTATTTCTTATTTTTATTTCTCCCACATTGGGATTGTTTAGTTTCGAGGGCCTGCTCACTTCCCGTTTTATGGAAGGTTACGGACAAGCCTCGTAATCTCTCCCTCTCTCTCTCTCTCCCCCCCCCCCACTTTCTCAACTCCTCCAGACTGTTAACCTGATTTGCCAAAGGTTAAGGCCATCTGTTTATAGATTTTGTAAGACGGGCCCCAGCTAACTGGAAAGCGGGGTTTTTTTCTTTCTTTCCAGGAGAAATGGCAGGATATAAATCACTGTAATAAAGTAAATAAGGAAAAAACACATTTCCTTCTCAAACCCAGGCCGTACCTATTGGGGAGGGGGGTGTACCCTCACTGGTAATCGCTGGGATAAGAGAAAGAGGAATGCAGTGACCGGCATCAAGGTCTCATAAACCCAGTTTGTGATCTTAAATGAAGGACATGCTTTCTAAGAATATAAGATGCCTCCAGTCCCCCCTTTGCAACGGGGTAGGGTTCTTCTCCCCCTTTCAACAAGAGCTTGCAGTGAGGGTGGTAGATACTGGCAGGAGAGCATTTTATCCCAAGGAGTGGGAGTGGAAACAATCAGCTGGAGTTTAATCTCTTTAAAAAGAGAGAAATCCCCGTTCCCTACTAACACTGATGATGTTCCCTAGTTGGGTAATGAAACATTCAGAGAGCACCAAGGACCCCACAATCCTCTCCTTCCCTTCTTCTCCTCCTCTTCATACTTTTTCTAATCTTCTACTACTTGTAACAGTTTATATTTTACAAAAGTTCTTCTTTTCTACTATTTGCAACGTTTTATCTTCTTCTTCTTCTTCTTCTTCTTCTCTCTTCTTCCTTCTTCATCTTCTTCTTTCTCCTCCTTGTTTTTTCTTGTTCTTCTTCTCCTCCTCCTTCTCCTCCTCTTCTTCTTCCTTCTTCGTCTTCTTCTTCCTACTCCTCCTCTCTTCTTCTTCCTTCTTCATCTTCTTCTTTCTCCTCCTCCTTGTTTATCTTCTTCTTCTTCTTCTTCTTCTTCTTCTTCTTCTTCTTCTTCTCCTCCTCCTCCTCCTTCTCCTCCTCCTCTCTTCTTCCTTCCGCTTCCTCTTCCTCTTCTTCTCCTCCTCCTTCTTCCTCCTCCTCCTTCTTCCTCTTTCTCCTCCTCAAACCCCACTCCCTTCTAACACTTACAATTTTATCTACTTTGGTAATGAAAGAAAATAGTCCAGCTCAGAAGGGCACCAAGGAGCCCACAATTCAACCCTGAACTATAAATATTCTCTTCTCTTAGAGGAACACAACAGATTGTGACTTTTTTTTCTTTATCATTATCATTTTTAATGGGTTTGTTGTGAGTCACCCAGAATTCTTATTAAGTGCCGGGCGGCACACAAATTCGGCACATCGTCACGATGGTACCGCGTTCCTAAGCCCCTCTGCTCCGATCTCTTAACTCGGTCGGTCCGATCACAATCCCCGCTCGGTGGGGACGACAACCCAGGAGTACAGCGTGCGGACTTGAGTGTGTCATCAGCCCAAAAGCAAACAAATCCCCATCGGAGGGGGCTTTTGTGAGGTTATATCGCAAACCCCAGCCTGAACCGAGCTGGAGAAAGTTCTTGGTGTGTGTGTGTGTGTGTGTGTGTGTGTGTGTGTGTGTGTGTGTAGCTTTTTTCCTTCTTTCTTTCTTTTTTTCCAGGGCGAATTCAATGGGAAAGAAGAGTGATCCATGAAGTCGCATCTATCAAACTGTCGGTTTTCTTGGCAGCTCTGGAAGCGAAGGGAGGTTCAAAGGTTGCAGGGCAGAGGGAAAGTGAGTAACTCTGTGTGTGTGTGTGTTTGTGTCTGTGTGAGTGTGTGTAGGGGGAATATGGAGGGGGGGGAAAGCAAGCAGCCCTCTGCTTCGGCACTAATATGCCTCCTTCTTCGGGGGAAAGAGTGGCTCCTTCATCCTCTGGCTTTAGGCAGCTTTCATTAATCTTCTGGCTCTCCTCCTTAACTAGCCATGCAGAACCGCTCGATAGCAAGGCTCATAATGGGAAAGCCCTCTGCCTATTACCAGGTTAACATTCTGTTAAGCCCCGGCACAACAATGGAATGGGAATCGGGGAGGAAGCCTCGGCACCCAGGAGCCACCAGGCGGGCAATTAAAAGGACTGAGGGAAGGGGGTTGGCGTGGGAGGAGGAGGAGGAGGAAGAAGGGAAAAAAGATGGAGGAGGAAAAAGATGCAGAGGAGGAGGAGGAGGAAAAAGGAGGGAAAACGGAGGAAGGAAACAGGGGGAGGAGGAAGAGTAAGGAGGAAGACAGAGAAGGAGGAAGAGGAAGAAAAGGAGGAGGAAAAAGAAGAAGAGGAAGAAGAACAAAATGGAGGAAGGAAACAGGAGGAAGAGAGGAGGAAGGGAAAAAAGGTGGAGGAAGAAGATGAAGAGAAGGAGGAAGAGGAAGAAAAGGATGAGGAAAAAGAAGGAACAGGAAAATGGAGGAAGGAAACAGGAGGAGGAGGAAGAGGAAGGGAAAAAGATGGAGGAAGAAGATGAAGAGAAGGAGGAAGAGGAAGAAAAGGAGGAGGAGGAAAAAGAAGAAGAGGAAGAAGAACAAAACAGAGGAAGGAAACAGGAGGAAGAGGAAGGGAAAAAAGATGGAGGAAGAAGATGAAGAGAAGGAGGAAGAGGAAGAAAAGGAGGAGGAAAAAGAAGAGGAAGAAGAACAAAATGGAGGAAGGAAACAGGAGGAGGAAGGGAAAAAAGATGGAGGAGGAAGAAGACAGAGGAGGAAAAAGAAGGAGGAGGGAAGAGGAAAATGAAGGAAACAAACAGGAGGAGGAGGAAGAGGAGCAAGAAAGAAGGAGGAAAAGAAGGAAGAGAAAAAGGATGGATGAGGAGGCGGAGGAAGAAAAGAAGGAAAAAGGAGGAAAGAGGAAGAAAAGGAACGTGGAGGAAGAAAAAAGGAAGAGGAGGGGGAGAAAGGAGTAGAAGGAAGAAGATGAAGAGGTGGAGGAGGAGTAGAAGGAAAAAGCAAGACGAAGAAGAGGAAAACAGGAAGATGAAAAGTGAGGAGGAGGAAGGGAGAGAGGGAGAAGACTCAACTACCCAGGAGGAATGCTGGTCAATTTCCCGCATAACTCTTTACTCATTTATAGGTTTAGCATTTTAACACTTAGGTAGGATGGGAGAAAGATAAAAAAGAAAATGTTCTAGGATGCTACATGCTACCTGGGGTCGGGGGGTGGAGGGATCAGGGTTGTTGAGTGGCGTGTACCCATTCTGGAGAAATCACAGAAATGAAATCACGCCTGGCCTGAGAGCCTCCCAGATGTTGCAACCTCTGCACATCTGGCAGGCACACGCAGGGGGGGGGGAGCCGATCTAGAGAGAGGCCTGATGTGATGTCATAACAGAACTCTCTCTTGTGTTTTGATGGGGTGTCACATTTCGGAGGACAACGTTGGCTTCGATCAAAAACAGACCAACTCTGGAACGCTAAAAGTTTGGGCGTTCATCAAAGAAAATTAGCCTCGAGCCCCCCCACCCCCTCCCCATTACATGATTCGTTTGAAGTTTCAGCCAAGAAGATATGATGCTTAATGGGGTTGACCCAACCCTTTTTGGGCCAGTTCTAATGTGGACAGGAATATTTGGAGCTGTTTTTATTTCCCCCTCCCCCACCAATAATGCTAACGAGATATTAAGAGAATCAGATTTCCTTTAAATTATGCTTTGCCCGGGGATATAATCACATTAAGCTTATTATGTGGCTTCCTTAAGACTTTGCCTTATGTGTTCTTAATTGAGACAAAGGGGCCTCTTTCTGGGGGCTATACAAATGGCAGCTGGTTTTATGAAGGCTTAAATCTTAACAACAAGAGGCTCCCCCCCCCACACACACACGCCATCACGAATCGGCAAAATCTTTGGAGAGGGGGGGAGTCAAAGCAGAGGCTGATTTAAAAGATGCCCTTCGAAGAGGAGGCGGGTGCAGAGATTTGAATAGGGATACTCTGGCTGTCCGTAAGCAGTTTTGCCAAAGTGATTCTGTCGGAGGAGAGAAGGCAGAGCTGGGAGGGCGGAGTTAAGCACGTTAGCAGCTGCTTAGAATCATTGCGTTTCCACAAATGGTTTAATTCCTCTTGAATTCCACTGAGTCTTATCTGGTGCAAAATTGTTCTGACCGAGGCTTCCCAAGAGCATGAAGCCAATTCCGACAAAAAAACCCTGTTATTAATGTACTGTGAATTCTTCTCATTCACATCCAGCACATCCAGTAAATCCTCAAGGGAGGATTTACAGTCACAGACCTTATCTGCCTTGGAGAGCTGCTAGGCCGAGATCTGCAAAACTTGGCAAGGAGTCTCGGAGAGTCACGAATCAATGAAGCTAATGGTCTCCTGCAAACTCCACTCCCCTTTCGCTCCTCTTTTATTTCCTCTGGGAGGGGCCATTCACCGTCCATCTGTGGCCTTACTCCCAAGTCGATCCCTGTTCTTTAGCTGTTCCCTTTGTCTGGCAACTCTGCACATGCGCACATTAGGAACAGGCTCCAGCTGTTCTTCTGCCTCACTGACGTCTGACTCTGAAGGCAGCTGATAACTGTCAGACGGCCCTGCCCCTTCTCTGCCTCCGACATCAGAGCCTTCCCCAGACTCCAGGACTGGCCCATCTTCCTCCCCAACCTCCTCACTGTCCGAATCTGCTGCCAGTTTTGCTGGAGCCTGGCGGGCCACAACAGGGTGGGGGTAGTAAGCATCTCTCTGCCTCCATGCTTATATGGTGCCGAGTTCCAACAGAGGAGGAGGAGGAGGAGGAGGCAGCCCTGGGTGAAAGAATGCAATGGTCTTGATTTGATAGATGGCTGGTTTATTACGTTCAGGAATGCCCTAATTTGGAAAAAAAGATTTGCAAAAACCCTTTTCTTGTCTAGCTCATGCAGCCGGCAGGCTAAGGAAACGAGTTGATTTTCATCCTGGTGACTTCATACCTTGAGAGAAGGCGCCTGGTTTTTAACAAAAGAGCACAAGGTGTGTCTCCAGGGGGGGGGGGGGTTGGAATGGCACAGCCATCCGTTTGTGACACTTTTTGGCTGCGTACGGCGGAAAAGACGAGAGGGAGGACGGTGGTGTTACAAGAGATAAAACCAGGGGGACGACAAAATATATTGCAGAACTCCCAAAGCCTTTATCTCTCCTCGGCCTCACTCCTTCTGCCATAATTCATTTTCGAAGGAAGACCCGGGAATAATTTTTGATGTAAACTCCGAGGCAAACATCGATCACTTGGCTGATAAGATCGCCAGGCAAGCCGAGGAAGAGAGAGAAAGAGAGAGAGAGAGAGTGCTTCCTTCATCAGCCTCAAAACCATGAACATCCCTTCCCTCCGTCCAAGTTCAAAAGCAACTCGTGGGAGGAAAAGATCCACGGGGGTTCAAGCTTGAGCCGGCCCCATCATAGGAGAATCAGCCAGATGGGAGGGAGAGGGAGGAGAAGGGAGAGAGGGAGAAGAAGGAGGAGGAAGAGAAGGGGGAGAGGGAGAAGAAGGGAGAAGGAGGAGAAGGGGAGAAGGAGAAGAAGGGAGGAGGAGGAGGAAAAGGAGGAAAGGTAGAAGGGAGAGATGGAGAAGAAGGAGGAGGAGAGGGAGAAGGGGAGAGGGAGGAGGAGGGGGAGAGGGAGAAGAAGGGAGGAGGAGGAGGAGAGGGAGAAGGGGAGAGGGAGGACGAAGAGGAGGAAGAAAGGGAGAAGGGGAGAGGGGAGAAGAAGGAGGAGGAGGGGCAGAGGGGAGGAGAAGGAAGGAGGAGAGAAAAGGTAGAAGGGGAAGAGGGAGAAGAAGGAGGATGAAGAGGAGCAGAGGGAGAAGGGGAAGAGGGAGAAGAAGGAGGATGAAGAGGAGGAAGAAAGAGAGAAGGAGAGAGGGAGAAGAAGGAGGAGAGGGAGAAGGGGGAGAGGGAGAAGAAGGGAGGAGGAGGAAGAAGAGGAGAAGTTAGAAGGAGAAGAGGGAGAAGAAGGAGAAGTGGAGGAGGAAAGGGAGAAGGGAAAGAGGGAGAAGGAGGAGATCACTCAATTATTGTGGGACAAAAGATGGTGAGCCTGTTGCGCGGGGGCCAGAGGTGGCACGCAGAGGCCTCTGTGGGCATGTGCACCCTCACCAGCTTCTGGAGCACTAGAAAACTGCATGAAAACAGCCCAAAATGCCCCAAGACAGGCTGTTTTTGGCTGTTGTCTGGGCCATTTCCCGACCGTTTTGCAGGCCATTTTTAGGCCGTGTTTGGCGCTCGAGCGCTAACTTTTGGCGCTCCAACCTACACAGTTGTCTCCAAATCCCTGGAGATACCTCTAACGTTTGAAGTGGAAGATGCGCTTCAAAAAGTATAGACAGGAATCTGCTGTTGGCAGTTGCTCAAAGGGAGGTTAGCCGGAGAGGGCATAATTATGGCGGCTGGGGATTGTCTCTTCCTGCTCCTCCTCCTCTTCTTTCTCCTTCTGCTTCTTCTCCTCCTCCTCTTCTTCTTCTTATCTTTCTTTCCTCTTCCTCCTCTTCTTCTTTTCTCTCCTCCTTCTTCCTCTTCTTCTCCTCCCCTCTGCCCCTCCTCTTCTTCTTTCTCCTCTTCTTCCTCCTCTTCTTCTACCTTTTCTCTCCTCCTCCTTCTTCCTCTCCTCCTCCTCCCCTCTGCCACTCCTCTTCTTCCTCCTCCTCTTCTTCTACCTTTTCTCTTCTCCTCCTCCTTCCTCTTCTTCTCCTTCTCCTTCCTCCTCCTCTTCTCCTCCCCTCTGCCTCTCTTCTTCTTCTTTCTCCTCTTCTTCCTCCTCCCCACACCTCTTCCCCCTCCCCATGTGAAGAGTACCCTTTAACTTTCCAGTCATGGCTGGGAATTATGGGGCCCGATTCACCCATCCGGAGCTCAGTTGGGGAAGCTGGCTTAGATACTAGCAAGCTCTTATCAAGGCTGACTCTGACAAGGAAGGCTCAGGTGGCACAAGGGGGACTTGGAGGCTACGTCCAGCTGCCCCTTGGCTCCTTATGGGGGGGGGGAGAAAGACAAGAGAGCGGGGCTTACTTGGGCTCTTCTCTTCGGCAAGGTCGCAGGTGCACAGGAGCTCCGAATCGATGGAGATCGGCTTCTGCTTAATCCAGAACTTGGTGCTGGCTTTCTGATTGGTCACCGGATCTATCTCCACCTTGTCACCGGAAATACCTGGAGACCCAGAGATGGTCAGTCAAGGGAGGGAGGGAAACTTCACAGCCAAGGAGTGGAAGAAGCCAATGGAATGGCCTCTCCCCGTTCTTTGGAGGTTGGCAACATATTATAACCACGAATAGTAGAGAGATGTGAATGACTACCAACATCATGTGTGTATTTATGCTGGGAGGAGGAGGAGGAGAAAGAAAGGAAGAAGAGGAGGAGGAATAGGTGGCAAAGAGGACAAGGAAGAGGAAGAATAGGAGGCGAAGAGGGAGGTGGAAAAGGAGAAAGAAGAGGAAGAAGGATGGAGAGGAGAAGAAAGAGGAGGAGGAGCAAGAGGCAGAAGAAGAGGAAGAAGAGGAAGAAGGAGGAGAAAAGGAAGAGAAGAAGAAAAGGAGGAATAGGTGGCGAAGAGGACAAGGAAGAGGAAGAACAGGAGGTGAAGAGGCAGGAGGAAAAGGAGAAAGAAGAGGAAGAAGAAGAGATGGAGAAGAGAAGGAGGAGGAGGAGCAAGAGGCAGAAGGGGGAAGACGAGGAAGAAGGAGGAGAAAAGAGGAGAAAGAAGAAAAGGAGGAGGAATAGGTGGCGAGGAGGACAAGGAAGAACAGAAGGTGAAGAGGCAGGAGGTAAAGGAGAAAGAAGAGGAAGAAGGATGGAGAAGAAAGAGGAGGAGGAGCAAGAGGCAGAAGGGGGAAGACGAGGAAGAAGGAGAAAAGAGGAGGAGAAAGAAGAAAAGGAGGAGGAATAGGTGGCGAAAAGGACAAGGAAGAGGAAGAACAGGAGGTGAAGAGGCAGGAGGAAGAGGAGAAAGAAGAGGAAGAAGAAGAGATGGAGAAGAGAAGGAGGAGAAGGAGCAAGAGGCAGAAGTAGGCGGAAGACGAGGAAGAAGGAGAAGAAGACGAGGAGGAGGAGGAGGAGGAGGAAGAGGAGGCGCAAGAGGAAGAAGAAGGGAAGAGGAAGAAGGAGAAAAAAAGAAAAACCATCATTCTACTATTCCAACTTACCCAAAGAGCCACCCGAGAAGTAAATTTACTCCCCAAGAGGCTGGGTAATTTATTACAGATCCTATTATGGTTGGGACCCCCCCCCCTCCCCTCCCCTTCTCTCCGACACCACCCTCCCCACCGCAGCAACAACCTTGCGGGCGTCTCATTGCTTAAGTTACAATTACAAGCTTTCTCTGTTGACATGAGTGACCAAACCTCTCTCTCTCTCTCTCCCCCTCCCTCTCTCTCTCTACACTTTTTCATCCTGGCAGCTGCGCAGGGGGAAAAGACTTAAAAGTAATTACAGTTTTAGGTCATGAGTTACGGGTCAAGGTCAGCCCTGGAATAGGCAAAAGGAATCAAGAGTATTTAAAAAGCAGCACAAGGAGGGGTTGGAACAAGGCAATTCCTTTGTTTAGAGTCCAAATGTTGCCCTTTTTCTCTGCATTTATTTCTCTCTCTCTCTCTCTCTCTCTCTCTTTTTTTTTTGTCCTTCGTATTTCTTTATGACACAAAGTTTTTTTTAAAATTTCTTTTATAAGTTTTTAACTTCTTTTGTAAACAACGTCCTGGTTTCCCCCCCTTTTTTCATCTTCCGTTATGCATGGTTCGTTTTACATCCTATTTTCATTTCGCATTTCCGTCCTCTTTATTTTCCACCTTGACTTTAATTTCTTCCTAACATATAAACAATATGGGGTTTTTTTTGCCTCTCCAAGTTAAATCAAGTTTAACGTATCGTTTCCATCTATTATTCTGTTTTACTCTCGATTTCATATATCCTCAAATTAATTTTATACAGTTAAACATTTCACTTAGTTAACTATCCACAATTAATAGTATAGTATAATAATCTATACTATACTAAATAGAAAGACCAATTTCGTTGCATTTATTTTGTACAATGACAATAAAGACTATACTATACTAATCTATTTCCCTCCCATCGTATTAGCTATATACCATTGGCTATATTTACCGAATTTCATCCTATTCTACTAGTCAATCCTTTCCCTTCTTTCTTCCTTTCAATCATTTTCTCTTTATTCATTTCATTTTCATTTCATTTTATTTGTCTTGTATGCCGCCCACTCCCGGAGGACTCCGGGCGGCTCACAACAGACAAGGGAAAGGGGATAAATAGACAAATCTTTAGAACTTCACTTCTCTTATATTCTCTTCTTTGCACCCATTCGCCTGGCTTTTTTTTTCTTGTTCTTGTCATTTCTATATTTTTCCTTTCATGCAATAAATTACAGGAGAACAGATAAAACACAAACCCGAAATCTTTCTACTGGGAATAATCAAAGGGAAATATACAAAAAAAAATAATAAGTACATATTAACACATCTGCTAACTACAGCTAGAATAGCATTTGCTCTATGCTGGAAACAAAATAATACTCCCTCGGATGAATTAGTGATAAAAAAAAACCTTTGGATTGTGCAGGGATGGACAAATTAACACTAAAATTAAAAGATAAAGAAGAGTCGGAATATTATGAAATTTGGAACAATTGGTACAAATGGCTGCAAAACAAGAATAAAATTAATTAAGCCGGAAAACAATATATATATAAATATATATAGAACTGTGTATAAAGGTGTGTAAATATAGAAGCGAAATATTATATACATGTACAGGTAGGATGACATAACAATGTTGATGTAATGACTGTAAGGTGGTGTAGAAGGGGAAAAAAAAATCTGCTCTACACTCTATATTTTTCCTTTCCAATCTTTTTTCTCCTTTTTAATTCTCTTGTTTTAGTTACCTTTCCCCAATTTCTATTTCTTTAGAAGGAGGAGAAGAAATTTGGTCCTCTATGGGCAAAAAAACGAACAAATCAGAAGTCAGAAATGGCTAATGCACCTTTTTATTCCCCCGCTTCTGTGGCACATTTTGCCAAATTGATGGCAACCACACACAAACACACAAAATAAGATCGTGAAACCACCAGCTTTCGGTGAAAAGGAGGTTTCTTGCATCCGACTGCGTCTCAATTCTTTGCGGAATTTCTCCGCTTCTCTGTGTCTCTATCCAAAGCTTTCGTGGCTGGAGAAAGCCGAGAGGGGGAAAAAAGCCTACTGTTTTTATTTAAAATTGGGAATGGGCCCGGTGGGGATTTTAAAAGCTCGTCGGAAGGAAAGTGGATGCGTTCGTTGGTTAAAGGTGTGCATTTGATTGCTGGTTTTCCGTTAGCCTTTTGGGCATCCGAGTGATCAAAAACAGATCAAGGCCACATCTGTCTAATTGTCCACACCCAGCAAAGACGATCAGAAACAGCAGCAAATCTTATTTAAGTAAAAGGTAAAGGTTCCCCTCGCACATCTGTGCTAGTCGTTCCCGACTCTAGGGGGCGCTGCTCATCTCCGTTTCAAAGCCGGAGAGCCAGCGCTGTCCGAAGATGTCTCCGTGGTCATGTGGCCGGCATGACTCAACGGCCGAAGGCACACGGAACGCTGTTCCCTTCCCACCAAAGGTGGTTCCTATTTTTCTACTTGCATTTTTGACCTGCTTTCGAACTGCTAGGTTGGCAGAAGCTGGGACGAGTCACGGGAGCTCACTCTGTTACGCGGTGCTAGGGGTTCGAACCGCCGACCTTTCTGATCGACAAGCTCAGCGTCTTAGCCCCTGAGCGACCGTGTCGCTATAAAGCCACTTGTAGAAGCTTGAAATAAAGCTGGACTTGCTTCCTGAAATAAGTGAGCTGTATTCCGAAGGGACCACTCCACATTTTAGGAGACAATGCTGTAATTTTATTTTTGTTCTTCTCTAAATAGCCAATAGCTATGGCAGGTATGCCCATAATGGCGAGAGGGACTTGGAAACCAAGAGCAGAAGCTTCAATCTACATATTAGCTCACCATCAAGAAGACGTTGGAGAATAGTTCTCTAAAGAGCAGGAAACGCCTGGAAGGAAACAACCAAGCTCAGAGGGCACCAGAGACCCCACAGTTCTCCTCCTCCTCCTCTCTGCAAAGCCCCTTCTTTCTAACACTGATGATGTCACCTAGTTGGGTAATGAAATGTCTGAGACGTCTAAGGATCTCACAGTTCTCCTCTCTGCAAATCCCTCTCTCTTCTAACACTGATGATGTTACCTAGTTGGGAAATGAAATGTCTGAAGGAAATCAACAAAGCTCAGAGAGCATTAAGGAGCCCAACGTTTTCTACTTCTTCTATTCTTATTCCTATTCTCTTTCTTTCTTCTCCTTCTCCTTCCTCTTCTTCTTCCCCTTGCTCCTCTTCCTCCTCCTCCTCCTATTCTATTCTATTCTTATTCCTCCTCCTCCTCCTCCTCTCCTCCAGGTTGGATAAAAAGGATAGAGCTGATTTGCTAGGATTTCTTCTATAATAATTTCTTCTTCTTCTTCTTCTTCTTCTTCTTCTTCTTCTTCTTCTTCTTCTTCTTCTTCTTCTTCTTCTTCTTCTTCTTCTTCTTCTTCTTCTTCTTCTTCCTCTTCTTCTTCTTCCTCCTCCTCCTCCTCATTTTCCTCATTCTTTTCTATTCTATTCTATCATCTCCTCCTCCTCCTCCCTGCAACCCACTCTCCCTCCTAACACTGATGAGGTCACCTAGCCAAATGTCTGCAAGAAAACAACCAAGCTGAGAGACCATCAAGGATTCCCCACCCCACTCCGCACTACAAGTGTTCCTCTTTTTGGTTGCATCTCTTCTTTCTTGCACTGTCAGAGTGCTGGTTTGACACTGGAAGGAAGGAGGGGAAGGGGAACCTACAGCCCTGTTGTGTTAACCTGAGCTCCTGCAGGTGCGAAATGTAGCGTAACTCTCATTTGGAAGCTGACCACTCCGGGAGAGTCTGCCATGGACTAGGCCACCAGAGAAGCACATTTCAATTAATCAAGACGCACAATTTGTCACCGGGGGGGGGGGGGGCTAGCCCCCTCATCCCCCACCAAGGACCGTCTTCCAATTACCCGTCACGTCAAGAGCCCCAAAGCATGCCAGGAGTGTGAAAATAACAGGGGAGCATTAGATCCTTCATTAGAAAAAGAGTCTCTTTTATTGCATGTTTTCACTTCGGGGGGGTTTCATCACGAGCAGCTCAAAATCTGCATCTCTTCCTTGCAGAAAATATGAGCAGCAGCTGCTGTTCGGTCTTCAAAATTCTTGGTTTTTTAAAAAAATCCACAAACAGCCCAAAATAAGGCTGATTAAAAACAGCAGCAACAAGAACTGAAGACGCCTTGATCCCTTTATCACGCCTATCAACCAGATCCTTCCCTCCGGGTAATCCCTTTGATAGATTGCAATAGGTAAAAGGGAAAGGTTCCCCTCGCACATCGGTGCCAGTCGTTCTCGACTCTAGGGGGCGGTGCTCATCTCCGTTTCAAAGCTGAAGAGCCAGCACTGTCCGAAGACATCTCCATGGTTATGTGGCCGGCATGATTCAATGCCGAAGGCGCAGAGAACGCAGTTCTCTTCCCACCAAAGGTGGTTCCTATTTTTCTACTTGCATTTTTTACCTGCTTTCGAACCTGCTAGGTTGGCAGAAGCTGGGACGAGTCACAGGAGCTCACTCCGTTACGCGGTGCTAGGGGTTCGAACCGCCGACCTTTCTGATCGACAAGCTCAGCGTCTTAGCCCCTGAGTGACCGTGTCGCTATAAAGCCACTTGTAGAAGCTTGAAATGCCACTGAGCTTAATGCCACTTAATGCCACTTGAAATGCCACTGAGCCACCGTATCTATCTATCTATCTATCTATCTATCTATCTATCTATCTATCTATCTATCTATCTATCTATCTATCCATCCATCCATCTCTCTCTCTCTCTCCATCCATCATTATCATCTATCTATCTATCTATCTATCTATCTATCTATCTATCTATCTATCTATCTATCTATCTATCTATCTACCATCTATCCATCCATCCACCCACCCACCCACTCACCCACCTATATTGCAATAAACAAGTATAAACAACTTGTTTATACTTGTGGGGGTTTGTTCTTTTTTTTCTTTCAATCTCAAAAAACCAAATGTATGTGTGTGTTTTTGTGTGTGTGTGTGTGAGAGAGAACAAGAACAAAAAAAAAATACACATTTCATTTTCAGGCTCCTTTCTCAAACGCGGCGGAGTCAACCCCGTTTAATGCGCCCGTGTTAATTTGATGGGGTTTGTCAGGTAGCTCCAGTGGAAAATTATATAAAACTGTTCCAGATGAACAGATGATAGTGACATGAATTAAAGTGATAGAACAATAGTAGAATATAAACCAGAAATGACACCCAAAGTGGCTGTTGATTTATTGCCATCCAGAGTGTGGTTCTGGGCTTCCATGTATATTAGCAGAAGAAACCTGGGCCCATTTAGCTGGGAGATGCTCAAACATACATCACCAACTGCTACTCCATGCCAAGGTCACTTCTCGTGGCATCAATCTTTTGCTGGTACGGAGGCTCCTTGGCTCACAAGTGTGAATGTGTTTGTGAATGCACACACAAAAGGAGGCCGAGGCCGGCTGGGTGGGGGGGAACCGTCTTGGTGGGAGCCCGCTGGCCCCCTCTTCCCATCCCGCCTTGTCTTTTATCGCTGGGAAAGCACTTGAAACTTTCTATTATTTTTATCGGCAAAAGGTGGAGTCCGCTGCTCCCATCTATTACGGCCCCTATCAGCCCACGCGGGCGCGCCTGTTTTGGCCCGATGGTGCATCCTTTGTGAGATGGGCGCCCCCCCCCCCCTGAATGTTTGTTTCCCATTGTTGCACCTTGAAAAACACACATTTGGAACAATACTTTATGACGTTTGCAGGCCAGGTTTGAGCTGACAGGCTATTCTTAAGTTCTGGGATTGTTGGCTGCAAGCAATTGAATCCATATATGTAGGGCTCAAGGGATACGGTGGCTCAGTGGCTAAGACAATGAGGTTGTCGATCAGAAAGGTTGGCAGTTCGGCGGTTCGAATCCCTAGCGCCGCATAATGGAGTGACTCATCCCAGCTTCTGCCAACCTAGGAGTTCGAAAGCAGGTAAAAATGCAAGTAGAAAAATAGGAACCACCTTTGGTGGGAAGGGAACAGCGTTCCGTGCGCCTTCGGCGTTGAGTCATGCCAGCCACATTACCATGGAGATGTCTTCGGACAGCGCTGGCTCTTTGGCTTTGAAACAGAGATGAGCATTGCCCCCTAGAGTCATGCCAGCCCCTCCTCGCCTGTCCACCTGGGCTCCTTAGGGCCCCAATTGGAAGCAGTTGCTGGAGCTAAGCAGCCACCAGGAGAAAGAGTTGGCAAAACAGCTCGAATTGGACCTGACTGAGAAGGAGGCTCAGCAGAAGCACCTCACTGAGGACTAGGAGCATATACTTTCCAAGCAGAGGGAAGACCTGCGGGAGTGCAAGGCCAGGTGCCGGCGCCTGGAGGCTCAGTGGGCTGAGATGGTCAGCCAGTTCCAGGCCGTGATGCAGTCCCACTGGAACGAGGCCCTCCGGCTTTTCGCCACCAGCGGCTCTTCCCTCCAGCCTTCACCCAAAGCCCCCCACCAGGAGGCCAAAGGAGACTGCAAGTCAGAATTTCTACCTCCCCCCAACCCTTGCAAAAAGGGGGAGACTCTCTGCAGCAACACAAGCGTTCATTGCACCTATCCGTCCCCGGAGACCATAGTTTGAGGACCCCGGATTTAGCACAATATAAAAAATGCCAATAATTTTTCTGCGGACCACCAAGATTTTCTCATGGACCGCCAGTTGGTGACTGCTGCTGTAAAGCATTGTGCGGCGGTATATAAGTCTCTAAGTGCTACCCTTTCAAAACAAAAACAAAAAAAAACTTCATATGAGGATGATGAAATTAACATAAATTCAATTTTACAGAGAGACGGATCGGAGCGAGAAGGATAAAATGTGGAACGTCTCTTCCACAAATCCAGCAGGTTTATTTCCTCAATTCGGTACAAGTGAAAGCTATTTGTTTCTCGACAGAAAGACTCGCTGGGTTAAGCATTTGTCTTTGGTGATCTGTCACGACCTTTCCGAGCTCTTATTTCTTGACAGATTCCAGATACAAGTGAGTCAAACTTCCCTGGAAGGAAACTATCACCCCAAGATGGTTTGCTCAAGAGCCGAAAACACGCCGAAAGCTGCCCTCCATCAACTCCAGTATATAAATCCTTCCTTAACAAGACAATGCACGAAGGAGGGGTGAGGGGTGGGGAGAAGGGAAGGGAGGAGGAAGGGAAAAAGGAAAGGGAAGGAAGAAAGAAGAAAGGAAAGGGATGGAAAGAGAAGGAAAGGAAAGAGAAGGAAAGGAGGGAGGGAGGGAAGGAAGAAGAAAGATAGGGAAAGAGAAGGAAAGGAAAGAGAAGGAAAGGGATGGAAAGAGAAGGAAAGGAAAGAGAAGGAAAGGAGAGAGGGAGGGAAGGAAGAAGAAAGGTAGGGAAGAAGAAAGATAGGGAAAGAGAAGGAAAGAGAAGGAAAGAGAAGGAAAGGAAGGAAGGAAGGAAAGGAGGGATGGAGGAAGGAAGAATAAAGAAAGAGAAGGAAAGGAAAGAGAAGGAAAGGGAAGAAGGAAAGGGATGGAAAGAGAAGGAAAGGAAAGAGAATGGAAGGAGGGAGGGAGGGAAGGAAGAAGAAAGATAGGGAAGAAGAAAGGTAGGGAAAGAGAAGGAAAGATAAGGAAAGGAAGAACGAGAAGGGAAGGAAAAGAGAATAAAGGGAAGGGAAGGAAAAGAGAGAGAAGGAAAAGAAAAGAGAAGGGAAAAGAAAGAAAGACAAAATGAAAACTTGCCCAAAAGGATAATAAACAACAACGGACAACAACACCAAATAGGAAAACAGAAATTCTCTTTGTAGCTTTAATTCTTCAGGAAATGATTATCACATTTGGTTCTCTCTCTGTCTGTCTCTGTCTCCCTCTCTCTCACACACACACATGTGTGGGCCACAGTTTATATTTTCCCAACTTTGGGAAAGAGCAATCAAATCTCGCCCAAATGCCTCCACTCCCATTCATGCACAAATCAGCCTCTTTCTCCCCACCCTCCTCTTCTTCCTCCTCCTCCTCCTGCTGTTTGTGTGTTCAAACGGCTGCCCTCAACAGTGGAGGCACAAAATGGTGCTTTCCTGAGACAAAAAGTGCCTTTTCTGAAACTAATAAGCTGGAAAAGAGCAGCAGGTACATTTTGTCCCAAGCGGATATCATGTTGACGTAGTCGGGGAAGTGATTTTTTAATTTTTAATTCCCTTCCTCCTGCTCCAATCGTGTCTGATTCTCAGAGACCTCCCTGCAGTTTCCTTGGTGACGTTTTCCAGAAGGAGTTTGCCACTGCTACCTTCCTAGGGCTGAGAGAGAGAGGCTGGCCTGAGGTGTGTCCCCCAGCTGCCTTGGTGCTCGAGGCGGGACTAGAACTCAGGGCCTCCTGGTTTCTAGCCTGATGCCTTAAACACAATAGCTCTAAAACAGGGGTCGGCAACCTTAAACACTCAAAGAGCCGCAAAGGTCCTAAGCGGAAGATCCCCATTCAATTCTGGAGCCGACCGGAATTCCCCCACCATAGAGTCTCCTCCTAGCGCGGCATCCTTTTTTCTCCACCTGTCCTAACCAAAAGCCCTATCAATTGTGGAGCCGACGTGCAACAAGGAGCCACAGCAGAGAGATGAAAGAGCCGCATGCGGCTCCGGAGCCGCAGGTGGTTGACTCCTGCCCTAGAACATTTTTAATTGCAACGTCTTATTGTCGCCCTCGTTTGGCCAAGTTTAGTTGAAGGTCCAAGGTCCCAGATCTCTGGGAGTTTGTCGGTCCTCAGATTATGTCGCTGAAGGATGCCGGACACAGCTGGGAGAGGTTCAAAGGGGCCCTTGGGGGGGGAAAAGGGTGCACTGGACACGCCCAGCCGACTTACCTAACTGAACGTCCGTTGTGAAGCGGAGTCGGTGGATCATGCTGACTTTGAAAGACTTGTAGTGATGGCTGCTCAGCATGTCTTGGACGGTGGCGATGTCGATCTGGGGGTCTTCTTCCGAGATCTCCTCCCCTCTCGAGCCTCCGCCAAGAGAGAGAGAGAGAGAGAAAGAACGAGAGAAAGTATGATTGCCACTCAGAAACACGGAAAGGCCAAGGGTGATCATAACCAGGCGATAGGGTTTTGGTCAGTGATGCAATTCAGCTGGTTCTATCCGGTTCGGGCGAACTGGTCAAGGGGACAGCGGGAGGCTCCACCCACCCGCCCATCATCACATTCTGCTTTTGACGCTCTGCGCATGCGCGGAAATTTGCGCACTCACATTTGCGAACCGGTAGCGAAGTTAAGTTGATTTCACCCCTGGTTTTGCTGCTCTGTGGGGGGTTGGAAGGTGGGAACTGGGGAAAGGGGGCGCTTGCTTGGAGAAGAAAAGGTTTGACAGGCTCAGTGAAAAGCTGCAAGCATTAGAAGAGAACATCTGGAGCTGAGAGTAACAACTAAGACCATTCAGGGACTGGAGGCTAAAACACACAATGAAGTTGCAACTACTTGGCATGGGTAGCCTAGTGAAGAGAAGGACCAGGGGAGCCATGATAGCAGTCTTCCAATATTTGAGCCAGAGTCAGTTCAGGGTGAGATGGGTAACAAACAAATACGGCTTTAATTCCACATTTATCCCATTTTCCCCTCCTGTAGGTTTAGGTTTATTAGATTTATATGCCGCCCTTCTCCCAAGGACTCAGGGCGGCGTACAACATTAAAAGAAACACATAATACAAAAGTTAAAAAAAATTAAATAGAATATCCCAAACCCAATTAAAATTGACAATGACATTTTTTTAAAAAAAATATCGAATTAAAATTAACAATGATCAATAATTTATTTCGTTTTGTTCAGGCCAGGCTGGCTTGCTGGAAAAGCCAACTTTTTAGGGCGCATCGGAAGGACCGGAGGTCGAGGATTATGCAAAGCTCCGGGGGCAGCTCATTCCAGAGGGAAGGCGCTCTCACAGAGAAGGCTCTCCCCCTGGGGGTCGCTAGCCGACACTGTCTGGTCGACGGCACCCTGAGGAGGCCAACTCTGTGGGATCGCACTGGACGATGGGAGGCTACCGGTGGCAGTAGGTGGTCTCGCAGGTACCCTGGGCCTAAGCCATGGAGCGCTTTAAAGGTCATAATTAGTACCTTGAATCGCACCCGGAAGACAACCGGCAACCAGTGCAGGCCGCCTAAAAGGGGTGTAACATGGGAGCACCTAGGTGGCCCCATGATAACTCACGCAGCCGCATTCTGGTCCAGTTGAAGCTTCCGGGTGCGATTCAAGGGCAGCCCCATGTAGAGAGCGTTACAGTAGTCCAGGCGAGAAAGGACGAGGGCATGAGTGACTGTGCACAGAGCATCCCGATCCAGGAAGGGGCTCAACTGACGTACCAGGCGAACCTGGTAAAAGGCCCCCCTGGTCACGGCCGTCAGGTGTTCTTCTAAACTAAGCTGCGTATCCAGTAGGACGTCCAGCTAAATGGCCCAGGTATTTGGGCTGTTGAAGGAGGCTGCCATTGTTGTTCTCCACATGCTTTTATCCTGTCTTCCGAACCAAGCCCGTCTTCAGCTTGGAGAAAAAATTGGGATGGCGAGGAGGAGGAACAGATAAAATAGGCCCCAGAAGAGCAACAAATTGCTCCCAAATGGGGAACACGCAGAAAGCAAAGCTCAGTTGGTACACGGAGAGTGAGGCAGATGGCCCCGTCATTACAATTTCACACCAAATGCTATGCCGCGTGAAATCCGTCAGGACTTCCGAATCTGTAAAATAAATCAGGCTCGGCTGACTTCATCAACGCCTCGGAAAGACCCGGAGAACTGGAGAACTCTTCCCGTTGAGCTCATGAAGGCCGCTGTTACTACATTTGGCCTATATGGAAATAAGAACAGCTTTGGTCTTGTCACAACCGTTTCTGTCTCAGGATTGTTGTTCAGATGCTAAGTTGCGTCCGACTCTTCACGACCTCATGGACCATAAATCCTCCACCCGCCCAGGCCACCGCCTTGTCTTCCACAAAGTCTCCCAGACTTGGCCAAATCCATGTCTGTTGTGTTGATGATCCTATCTAACCATTCTTGTGGCCCACCAGCTGACGGCAGATTCAGACAGTGAAGAGGTTGGGGAGGAAGATAGGCCAGTCCTGGAGTCTGGGGAAGGCTCTAATGAGAGCTTTTGTCGGTACAAGGTTCACTCCTTGTCCCGACATGTACCCCTTTTATTAATTGACTGTGAATTCTGCTCATTCACATCCAGCAAAGTCTTTCGAGGGAGGATTTACAGTCACAGACCTTCTCTGGCTTGGAGAGCTGCCAGGCCGATCTCTGCAGAACCTGGCCAGGAGTCTCGGAGAGTAACAAACCAATTAAGTGAACTAATTGTCTCCTGCAAACTCCACTCCCCTTTCGCTCCTCTTTTATTTCCTCTGGGAGGGGCCATTCATCCTCCACCTGTGGCCTTATACTCCCAAGACGACCCCTGTTCTTTAACTGTTCCTTTCCTCTGGCAACTCTGCGCATGCGCACACTGGGAACAGGCTCCAGCTGTTCTTCTGCCCCACTGATGTTTGACTGCAAAGGCAGCTGATAACTGGCATACAGCCCTGGCCCCCTCTCTGCCTCTGATACAGAGCCCTCCTCACCATCTTCCCCAGACTCCAGGACTGGCCCATCTTCCTCCCCAACCTCCTCACTGTCCGAATCTGGTCACAACAGCACCCACTGGAAAAACACCCAATTATTCCATTCCAGTGGAATAATTTCAATGGCACAAGAGGAGGGAAATATTTTCAGAGAGGCGGAAGAGTGAGTTTGGATTCTCGGACAACATCGAAGATTAAGCCGGAAATTTCTACCCGCAGCAAGCAGGCAAGACATTTCAGGAGCATTTCAGATCGTTCCTTAACATAAATATGAAGAGCCTCAAGGCCCGCTCTTAAGCAATCAACACAGAGGTCATGTAAATTCCAAATGAAATAAATGTAATGCTTAGAAGCAAAAAATTCTTGCCGGAGGTTTGCTTAATTCATGTCTTCCATGGACCAACAATTAAGCGGAGTCCTTTCCCACCCGATCAATGCTTGTTTTCTCGGCCCTTTTTCAGTTTCAATAACCTCACTTAGATAAGCAGCCTGGAATTTTTTAAAAAAACAATCCTCTGTATAGAGTTATTACAGGGACACGGTGGCTCAGTGGTGAAAACGCGGAGCTTGTTGATCAGAAAGGTCAGCGGTTCGAATCCCTAGCGCCGCATAATGGAGTGAGCTCCCGTCACCCGTTCCAGCTTCTGCCAACCTAGCAGTTCGAAAGCACGTTAAAAAAGGCAAGTAGACAAATAGGAACCACCTTTGGTGGGAAGGGAACAGCGTTCCGTGCGCCTTTGGTGTTGAATCATGCCGGCCACATGACCACGGAGACGTCTCCGGACAGTGCTGGCTCTGCGGCTTTGAAACGGAGATGAGCACCGCCCCCTAGAGTCAGGAACGATTAGCACATCTGTGCAAGGGGAAGCTTTACCTTTTATAGTTGTTACTCTCAAATATTTGAAAATCCTTTTTTAAAAAAATGTAATTCCACTGCCTATTAAAACAGCAAAACAATCCACCGAGGGGGAGGAAAATCCCACAATGCCATCCCGACGACAAGAACAATAAAGTAATAATATACCCTACAGTTTGAGGCATGATGTTTCTTATTAGGATGATAGCAGAACCCCCCCCCTCCTTCAAGGAGAGGATGGTTCTGCAAATCGCACTTGATTTTTTTCCATCGTGGAGAGAGATTCTGGGATGAGTTGTCTGCTTTAGGAGTTCTCCACGTTGGTAGGTTTCTAAAAACAACAACTAATTAGCTTCTTGGGAGTAGTTAAAGGATGTGTTAGGGAAAACGAGAGAGCAGGGGAAGAAAAGGTAGGATTTCTCAGGCGTAATAGGCTTTCAAAATCAGAGCCCAACCTGGTGCTAGGAAGCAAAACAGCCTTGGATTCAAACCCTTAGTTAAGAATGAGGACTTCTGGCCTGTTGGTACAGCCCAGCGTTTCCTATTTGGGCTTCCAGATGTGTGGGTTTTAACACCCCACCCCACAAGATTCTTCACCAAGGTGGTGAGAGCTGTGGGATTCTGGGCACTGAAGCCCATCTATCTTGTTGTTGTTGTTAGTTGCGAAGTTGTGTCCGACCCATCGCGACCTCCTGGACAACGTTCCTCCAAGCCTTCCTGTCCTCTACCATCCTCTGGAGTCCACTGAAGCTCACGCCAGCTGCTTTGGTGACTCCATCCAGCCACCTCCTTCTCTGTCATCCCCTTCTTCTTTTGCCCTCCATCTTTCCCAGCATGAGGCTCTTCTCCAGGGAGTCCTTCCTTCTCCTTAGGTGGCTAAAGGGAGAAGGAAGGTGTCAGGCCTGCAGCCATCTTTTCTTTTGGATCTTTGGCCTGCCGCACTTTCTATTATTCTACTATGCCTTTTCTCTGGTGGGAAAATGGGATTGTACGGAGTTAGATGCTATATAACCATAACAACATTCTTTCTAGAAAGCCAAGGTCATCCTTTATCCCTGCACCTTTGCACCTGATCGGAACTGGATGGGTGGAACTGCCAGCATGGCAGTGGGAGATTGGACCATGGGATGGACTTGTGGGTGCGGGGGCAAGATCTTGAAATTTCAACTGGGTGGGGAAAACTGGGAAGCTTTCAGATTCAGGTTTCCCCAAATGTGCCAACATGGCTCTCTTCATAAATTGGAATCCTTTGCCCTGGACTCTGATTTACTTTTGGATGCTATTTGGGACCCTGACAAAAGGACTCCCTGGAGAAGAGCCTCATGCTGGGAACGATGGAGGGCAAAAGAAGAAGGGGACGGCAGAGAATGAAGTGGCTGGATGGAGTCACTGAAGCAGCCGGCGTGAGCTTCAATGGCCTCCAGAGGATGGTAGAGGAAAGGAAGGCCTGGAGGAAGGTTGTCCATGGGGTCGCGATGGGTCGGACACGGCTTCACAACTAACAAGAAGAATTTGAAGAACTAGAAGTTGCCAAAATTGGTTTGGTTAACAGCAGCCCGAGTCGCTTCAGTTGTGAGAATAAAATGAAAGGCAACCTTTGGGGGTAACATCAATGAATGCTAAAGAAATCTGGAGGACACAATTCCTTGTTTTCTACCAAAGGTTTTCTTCAAATGAGTGTGTCCGCAGACCAAATGCCGTTGATGGGTACTATGGTCTTCACATATGACAGAATAGTAGAGCTGGAAGGGACCTTGGAGGTCCTCTAGTCTAACCCCCTGCTCAAGCAGGAGACTCTATACCAGTGTTTCTCAATGAATGCTGGCTGGGGAATTCTGGGAGTTGAAGTCCGGACATCTTCAAGTTGCCAAGGTTGAGAAACACTGCTCTATACCATTCCAGAAAAAATGTCCAATCTTTTCTTCAAAACTTCCAGTGATGGAGCATTCACAACTTCTGGAGGCAAGTTGTTCCAGGGGTTAATTGTTCTCACTGCCAGGAAATTTCTCCTTAGTTCTAAGTTGCTTCTCTCCTTGATGAGTTTCCATCCGTTGCTTCTTGCCCTACCCTCAGGTGCTTTGGAGAATAGCTTGACTCCCTCTTCTTTGGGGCAGCCCCTCAAATACTGGAATATTGCTATCATGTCTCCCTTAGTCCTTCTTTTCAGTAGACTAGACACACACAATCCCCGCAACTGTTCTTCATACATTTTGTCTTATCTGGAAGACTCTAGGAAAAGGCTGAAGGAACACCTAGCTGCTACTGCTTGTAGAACTGCTGTTACTTAAAGGAAACCTTCAGACCTGAAATAATACTTCACTCTTCCAGCCTCAGAAGACTGAGCCCCCCCGCCATGAAAACAACAATAAAGGTTAGTTGTGCTGCAGTACCCCCACACCCTAAATCCCCCAACCCACGCTCTTATTGCTTTAATGTAGTGGTATATTGCTTAATGAAAGTTCTTAATTGTAATTCAATTAATTACATACACAGCATCCCCAATTACATTTTCCAATAAGATATTGGCTTTGATACAGGACTAAAGGCACTTAACCAATTTTAATATATTAGGACCAATTTCCCTTGAATACTAATTGCGGTTTAATGACGAAATGAGAACCAGGAACTCTCCAGAAGCTGGGTGGGAAGTATAAAAAGGAAATTAACCATGAATAGTGCAGGGACTTCTCCCGAGCAGAGAGGAGAGGTGGGGAAAGGAGAGGAGGAGGAGGAGGGGGGGGGGAATAAAAACCCCACTGCAACGCAGTTCCTACCGAACATTCCCAAATATGGGAAGTGGTTGTGTCCGTCTTCCCAACCCCAGGAAGGGCCGGGTGGAAAAAAGAGAGAGAGAGAAGACGCCTCGCGTGCTAATGATAATATTAAAAAAAAATGTGATTCTCCCCCCACCCTCCACTTAATCCCTTGAAATATAAATACGCAAGATCTCAGAACGCAGCTTTTTTGGCGTTTGTTTTTTCCCCAGCATCTGTTCAGCTCCTTAAAGAGAATAAGGGCGGAGGCCCGCATGCGTGCTTCTTCTGATTAAAAAAAATAAAAAATAAAAACCGCCTTAACGCTGCAAATCTTTTAATCTGAAGAAATGGCTAATTTTAATTACAGCAGCTAAAATTAGGCGGGGGATGCCTCGCGGCAATTGGGAGATCTCTCAGGACCATCTGAAGAATGGAGTAACAGCTGTCCAGGACTATACCTCCCCCACTTCCGCCCCCCTCCGCCCCCCTTTAAGATATGCCATAAATGCCAGGCATGAAAGGTAGCAATCCTAAAGAGAGGAGCAGCCAGGAATAACTACAGAACTGCAATTTGTCAAAAGTACCGAACCGTGGATTTGAGATTTTAAGATCAGTGACTGAGCCCTGGTGGTTAGAATGCAGGATTGCAGGCTAATTCTGCCCACTGCCAGGAGTTCGATCGTGACCGGCTCAAGGTTTGATTCAGGCTTCCGTCCTTCCGAGGTTGGTAAAATGAGGACCCAGATTGTTTTTTTGGGGAGAAATAGGCTGACTCTGTGAACCGCTTAGAGAGGGCTGTAAAAAGCACTGCAAGCTGAGAAGCCAGGGGAGGTAATTTACGTGAGCTAGAAGTGTTTTTATAAAGGGCTGCAAGGAAGGAAGAAGGGAGAGAAGAAGAGAGAGAGAGAGAGAGAGAAGGAAGAGGAGGAGGAGAGCAGATTATGTTGAAGAAGGAAGGAAGAGGAAGAGGAGGAGGAGGAGAAGAGCAGATTATGTTGAAGAAGGAAGGAGAAGAAGAAGAGGAGGAGGACGAGAAGAAGTGGTGGTGGAGGAGGAGGAGGTGAAGGAGGAGGAGAAAAAGAACAGGCAGGAGGATAAGAAGGAGAAAGAGGAGAAGAAGAAGGAGGAGGATGAGAAGAAAGAGAAGAAGAAGAAGGAAGAGGAAGAAGAAGTATGGAGCCAACCTACTATTCTCCCGGACGAGGCAAAATTCCAGAGTGTTTTGGCTCTCCAAGGTACAATTTAAGTCGATGGGAATGTTGGGCTCACTCTGCTTCTCCAGGCGGTATTGAGGCCCTGAAAGAGACAATAACAGCTTTTATAAGGACCATCGGTGGAGATTCTCGGTCCTGCCCGCCCAGGTCTTGGTTGTCCCAAAAGGTGCTTTTTTCAAGAGGCAACTGTTTTTCCTTGAAGACATTTCACTTCTCATCCAAGAAGTTTCTTTAGTTCTCTGCTTCCCATGTCCTCAAGGATAAAGAAAGGATGTCCAGCTGAAAAAGCACCTTTTGGGACTTTATGAGGGTGGCCGAAAAGACTCATAGACTCCTAGGGCTGGAAGGGAGAGAGAGAAAAAGAGAGATAGAAAGAAATAAAAAAGAAAGACAGAGAGAGAGAGAGAACAGAAACAATGAAAGAATGAACAAACAACAGAAAGAAAGAAAGAAAGAAAGAAAGAAAGAAAGAAAGAAAGAAAGAAAGAAAGAAGAGGAAGGATTAAGAGAGAAACTATATGGAAGAGAAAATGATAAGAGTGAATGAGAGAAAGGAAGGAGGGAGGAAGTCTAAAGCCACAGCAACAATGTTAGAAAAGAAGAAAGGAAGGAAGAAGGAAGGGGAGGGAAGGAAGGAAGAAGGAAGGGAAAGGAAGGAGAGAGGGAAAGAAGGAAGGAAAAAGAGGAAGGAAGGAAATCTAAAGGCTCAGCAATAATGTTAGGAAAGAAGAAAGGAAGCAAGAAGGAAGGGGAAGGAGGGAGAGAGGGAAAGAAGGAAGGAACTCTAAAGCCACAGCAATAATGTTAGGAAAGAAGAAAGGAAGGGAGGAAGGGAAGGAAGGAAGGAAGAAGGAAGGGGAAGGAAGGAGAGAGGGAAAGAAGGAAGGAAAAAGAGGAAGGAAGGAACTCTAAAGGCTCAGCAATAATGTTAGGAAAGAAGAAAGGAAGGGAGGAAAGAAGGAGAGAGGGAAAGAAGGAAGGAAATCTTCAGCCACAGCAATAATGTTAGGAAAGAAGAAAGTAAGGAAGAAGGAAGGGAAAGGAAGGAGAGAGGGAAAGAAGGAAGGAAAAAGAGGAAGGAAGGAACTCTAAAGGCTCAGTAATAATGTTAGGAAAGAAGAAAGGAAGGGAGGAAGGAAGGAAGGAAGAAGGAAGGGGAAGGAAGGAGAGAGGGAAAGAAGGAAGGAAATCTAAAGCCACAGCAATAATGTTAGGAAAGAAGAAAGGAAGGAAGGAAGAAGGATGGGAAAGGAAGGAGAGAGCGAAAGAAGGAAGGAAAAAGAGGAAGGAAATCTAAAGGCTCAACAATAATGTTAGGAAAGAAGAAAGGAAGGAAGGAAGAAACTAAGAAAGGAAGGAGAGAAAGCATCCCAACCAAGCAGCGTCACCTAGAAATGCCAAAGTGGTGCGTCTGATTTGCAACCGAGCACGTGGTTAGTCTGGAAAAACAGGGCAGGATGGACGACACAACCAGAGCAACAAAACAGCGCTTGGAAAACCCCAACCAAGAAAAGCCACAAGAGCTCACTTTGTCTAACAAGGGAAGGGGGGAAAAAACACCCATTTTATCCAGGATGATTATTTCTTTAAACGCTTCCCTCGCTTGCTGAAATGGAAACTTTGCACGGTGTTGTCAGACCCAGCTTAAGAACCGAGCAGCTTGGTGTAAAACGATCCTCCTACGGAGAAGGTACAGCTTCTCCCCTCTTGTCTCCCACGGCTGGGAATCCGCCAAGGGCCCAGCCGCTTTCCAAAAATCTGCCCCTGGTCTCGTTTACCGCAGGAAGCCGGTTTCCATCAAAGTGGAGATTCTTATCGGCTCCCAAATTCGGGCCAGAAAAGTTTGAACAATCCGTCCTGCGCGCCACTTCTGAGACTTTTGTTCTCGAGCTTGTTGGAGGCCAACAATAAGCAAGGATGGCTTGTTGGATTCTAGTAGAGGGAAATCCAATCTGTAATATTTCTTATTCGCTGTTTCCCCGTTGTGGGAATTGGCATAGGCAAGAATCTATAAAAAGGTGTGTGTTTGCGTTTGTGTGTTCCAGCGTAACTCTGGAACGCTTCGAGCAATTTCAACCAAATTTGGTACACAGATGACTTACCCTCTGAGAAAAATACTCTGGGGGTAAGACACCCCGAAACCCCTCGTGGTGTGTGTTCTGTTAAGATACAGCATGTTGTGCCTTCAAATGGCTTCTACTGTACTGCCTTCAAATGGCTTCTACTGTACAGTGCAGTGAAGTTGCCATGGTAATGGCATCATAGTACTCCACAAGGGGACACCCTCTAGTAAGGAGGAAAATCCAACAAATTATGTTTGGTCTGGACATTTTGCCCGTATAATTAAATATCCGGTGAACACCGGGTTATCGGCTAGTTATCAAATAAATAAACAAATTATAAATAGGCCAGCCAGCCATGACTCTTTTCCCCCTAGTGCAATTGTCTGCTTCTAGCCCCTTCAACTTGGGGACTTCCAAAAGGAATCCAGTTGGCCATTGTAGGCTAAATGATGATCTGTTCTAAACTGAATTCCGGGAAATTGCAGAAGAAAAGGGTTAGAAGGGAATCTTGGAGGTCTTCTAGTCTAACCTTCTGCTCAAGCAGGAGACCCTCGACCATTTCAGGCAAAGCGTTGCCCAGTCTCTTCTTAAAAACCTCCAGCGATGGAGCACCCACAGCTTCCGGTGGCAAGCTGTTCCGCGGGTCAATTATTCTCACAAATTAAGGAAATTTCACCTTTAGTTCTAGGTTGGGTCTTTCCCATGGTAAGATTCTCTGTGTTAATTCTGACTTCACTATCTGCATTCCAGCTATATGACACAAAGAGCTTATTTTAAAGTTGATTTCTACAAAACAAGTCTTCGGTGAGATTTAAAAAAAAAAAAGATTTAGGATTTTCCAAACCTTTCTGAGTCCAAATGTCGGTCAAAAATCATCCCCAACAGACCTCAATTCGGCTTGATTTATTTTACGTTTCAGTGCAATTAAAGGAAAGCCCCATTAATTAAATACCCTTGAAATGGCGGCTTTGTGTATATTTAACCGCCTTTATTTCGTATCGGGTGAAAAATTAAAATTTCATCGCCTCGGGCGGGGAGGTGGCTGTATTCAGCCCTGGAGGGTACCGAACATAAGCCATGGATGGCTGGATTGGGCCCTTGGCTTATCTAGTCCGACGGTCTGTTCTCCCATCGCCCAACTAATAGCACAAGGAAGACTATTGGTCCCACAGCAGATGGCCTTCGGAGGGAGGCACACTAGGCAACTGAAGAATGCGGCTTAAAGTAACACACCCCGAAACTCAACCAGCCACTTCGTAATGCACAATTTGATTAATACTCTTTCTTTCTTTCTTTCTTTCTTTCTTTCTTTCTTTCTTTCTTTCTTTCTTTCTTTCTGTCTCTTTCTCTCTCTGTCTGTCTCTTTCTCTCTCTCCGTCTCACTGTTCTCTATCTGTCTGTCTCTCTCTCTCTCTCTGTTTCTTTCTCTTTCTCTATCTCTCTATCTCTCTCTGTCCTGTCTGTCTGTCTGTCTCTCTCTGTCTGACTCTTTCTCTCTTTCTTTCTCTCTCTGTCTGACTCTTTCTCTCTTTCTTTCTCTCTCTCTCTGTCTCTTTCTCTCTGTGTTCTCTGTCTCTTTCTCTCTTTCT